>NW_028190620.1:32500-73484 GCF_048542155.1 Nylanderia fulva | reverse complement strand
TAACACCTGCAGAGGTAAACAGAATTTCCGTAAGGACTGGCACTGCGCCCGGATAAACCAGATTAGCCCGAGGATGTGGAACGCTGTTCCTGCGATTCTTCGTGCGCTTCTGTTCAATTTGCTGCTCCTGGCAGAGACGATCCCTTCGTCGATCGCCACAACCAGAACGTTATTCCTTGAGAAGGGGGGTATGTCCGATCGGCCAGGTCCGACGGAATACCGTCCTCTCAGCATAAGATCCGTTATAACAAGACACTTCCACAAGATATTGGCAAAAAGATTGGCAGCCCTCGACATCTTCGACAAGCGCCAAAGGGGGTTCCGACCGGTGGACGGGGTATGTGAGAACGTCACAGTCCTTTCATCCGTGCTTTGGGACGCCCGGAGGCGTTGTCGTTCTCTGCATGTGGCGTGCGTTGATCTGTCGAAAGCTTTCGATACGGTTGCGCACGCTGCTATTCATACGACTCTCGATGAGCTAAGGCTCCCTCGGGAGTTTAGAGAGTACGTAAGGTCTGTCTATTCGAATGCGCTGACCGAGTTGCAGGGGGTCAGCGCTGAGGAAGTGTCGGCCATCATGATTGGCCGTGGCGTGAGACAGGGTGATCCGTTGTCGCCCCTGCTGTTGTTACGTCCAGCAATTCACCTTGCGGTAAATCACCTTATGCACAAGTCGGTCTTCTCTCGCGTCTACCTCGGTTAAACGTTCGAGAAGCTGCTCTCTACTTTTTTAGGGCAACCTGCTAGGCCGGCTATACCCTGGGATGCCGAGAGCTTGAGATTCGATTGAGACAGTCGGATGGAGAAGGAATTCTGCGGGTCGGGTCGATAAATAAAGATATTTTACAAATACAAAAATTGTTTATTCATTTATAGATCCTTTATGTCGATACAAAATCTACTGGTCCTGACTCGGTTCAGGATGAGCTTGGAGCTGTATTATAATGTTATTAGACTCCTGTTCAGAGTCGTTATATTGGTTAAGATAGTTTATGAAGGAGCTAAAATTATGCTGCGCTTCTTCTGGGACGAAATTATCGATGTCGTCGGGAGAGATTACCACGGTGTCTTCGTCGAAAATATTAGAATTGGGTTGTAAAAATGGATCGTGTTCCGGAGATGCTAATTGTTGAGTTTGATTATGGACGTGATATTCAAGGTCAGTTAAAAATTGATGAGTTGGATCGATTAAGTAAGTATTTGATTCTGAATGAGACTGTTCAGGAAATTGAGGGTGAGAGTAGTCAATGTACGGAGGAATATTATTAATTGGCGAATAAGCGCCTGGAGAGGAAGGTTGTATGATTATTCGCGTTGGATAAATTTGAACGTTTAGATTTAGAGGTCTTCGAGATCTACGTTCGCGTAGCCTGCGAAGGTGCTGCTCGTTTCGATCGATCTGATTCCTTCGTCGGAAAGGAGAGACCATCTAACGGTTAAATAAATTTACATGAATAAATCGAAAGATAGATTGTTCTATTATTTGAAATAATTGAATATGACTCACGTTTGTAGCGTGATTTACTCGTTAATGAAAGCGAACAAAGATGAAAGGTTAATCTTATGCGAGAAAGCCCTTCACCTATTAATAAATTAACCTTATGTCAGTAATTATTATAATAAACCTGTATTAAATGAGAATTGGTAATAATGTGGATAAAAGGAAGGATTTGAATAGGAGTATTAATATCTGCGTTGAGAATATTAATACTTGATGTTTCAATCTTTAATAATTAAATCTTAAACTTTGAAATAGTAATTCTTAATGAATGAATAAATCTTAGACTTTGAAGTAACAGAATGAATATCAAAATCACTGTCAGTTGGTATGGTAAAGTAATTCGCAATTATTGGAAAATGCTGGGTATTAAAAGCATGAAAGAATAGAGAGATAGGTGTACATCCGGTTATTCCGGGTTCTCAGGTCCTGGTCTTAATAGGCTAATGCTACGTTCACTTTACTAAACGTGCATCTCTGAGATGATTTGCGAATTTACCTTCTGACAGGATATAACTCTAATGGGTATAGAGGAGTTAGGAATAGAGGTTTGAATATAAGTATTAATATCTATATTAAGAGTATTAATACGTGTAGCTTCAGGCATCAATAATTGAATTGTAAATTGTGAATTAATTATTTTTAATAATCATTAAGACCACTGTCATTTGGTTTGGTAAAGTAATTCGTTAGGTTTGTAAAGCAGAGAGAGAGTAAGCAGGGAAGGGTGAAGAAATGTACGGTTGCCCGTGGATTCCGGTCCCCGAAGGTTAATGCGACGTTCACTTTACAGAACGTGCATCTCAGAATCGTAGTAACGAATTTACCTTATGACAGGGTATGGTTTTAATAGTAGCAAATAGGGTAAGGTGGAGTACACTTGTCAAATAAATTTAAATATCAATATGCAAGATCACTGTCAGTCGGTGTGGTAAAGTAATTCGCAATTATTGGAAAGTGCAAGGTATTAAAAGCATAAAAGAATAGAGAGGTAGGTATACATCCGGTTATTCCGGGTTCTCAGGTCCTGGTCTTATTAGGCTAATGCGACGTTCACTTTACTAAACGTGCATCTCTGAGATGATTTGCGAATTTACCTTCTGACAGGATATAATATTCTAATGTGTACTGAGGAATTAGCGTTATTCAATTCGCTAATAGGTAGTAGGATACGGGGTTACATACATATATAAATAAGCAGTGATATAATAAAATACATAAGTATATTTATTATAATAGATTGAATAAGTATGCGATATCGGTTAAATAATATTGAATAGTATTGGATAAAATATTAAATAGATCGACGATTGTAACGCAGACGTATGCAGATGCAAATCGTAGATTGGAATAATATCGGAAACGCAGAGTAATATATGGCTTATGTCTGTATTCAAATTCAGAGTTCGTAATATGAAATAAGATTGAGTTCGAAATTCAGAGTTCGTAATGTGAAATAAGATTGAGTTCGAAATTCAGTGTTCGTAATGTGAAATAAGATTGAGTTCGAAATTCAGTGGTTAAATAATTAATTAAATATAATGATTAAATATAATGAGTGTCCGTCGCGCTTTACTATTTAGGGATATGTGAACTGGCTTAAATACTCACAAGGTTAGACAATGTCTTATGTGCCTTGCTATGGTACACTTCGCTACTGTGTTCTTCCCTCTGAGTTGAAGAGCTGAGGAGCCTTGGTACCTCGGTCCGAAATGGCGGCTATGTCTCGATGTCTTCAGAGCTCCGTAGTATTTGCTGGTTGAGTGCTGGATTGTTGTTGACTGGAACCACTGCGACGAAATCACTGTTGAGTGATGGAGGACGGATGCACTGCCGTTCCGTGCCGGGAGCCGGGTTTATATACCCAAAAATGGGGCTCGCTCCTCCCATCGGGCGATGTGGCTCAGCCAATGGCAAGAGAGATGTGCCGGGGAAGTACCGGAGATAATCTGTTCCTGGTAGAGATTGCAACGGTTAAGTCCCGGAGAGATGGTTTCTTAGTAGAGATAGCGGCGTTCAAGGTGACTCATCGCTGAGCGCTCCGACTTTCCTTATCCTATTCTCGGTAGCGATAGCTGTATGCCTTTGTTGGCTATGCGCTCCGACTTATCTTATCTTCTTCTTGGTAATTGATTTTGCAGGTGGCTGGTGACTCATCGCTATGCGGCTTGCAATAGGCTTTGCAGGTCGCAACGTGTTTCAGCGTTGCATCATGCATTGCATCACGCTATTGTTCTAGAACCTTTTAGAATCTTCTGGATGTTTTATCTTATCTTCTTCTTGGTAATCGATTTTGCAGGTGGCTGGTGACTCATCGCTATGCGCTCCGACTTATCTTATCTTCTTCTTGGTAATTGATTTGCAGGTGGCTGGTGACTCATCGCTATGCGGCTTGCAATAGGCTTTGCAGGTTGCAACGTGTTTCAGCGTTGCATCATGCATTGCATCACGCTATTGTTCTAGAACCTTCTAGAATCTTCTGGATGTTTCCTTGCGAGTAAAGCCGAGTTCACATAGTAAAGCAGCTTTCATACATAATTATTTAATTATTTAGTATACTTCTTTATAAACGATACGTACATATATATATTTTCAGGTAGTAATAAGGCGGGTTTCATACATGCACTGAGAGAAAATAATAGTATTCTTCTCTTAGTGTAGTGGCTCCTTTGGGCGTACGATGGATATAATGTTATTTTGCGCTATGTATAAGATCTTTGGGTTTTATAATTATAAGTAAATGTATTTGTAAGAAGTTTTGTGTGTTAATATATATATATCGCGTATATATTTAAAGTTTAATACTATTGAATAATACATTTAATATTAGTGAAATGAATATTATATCGTAATAGTCGATCTGTATTATTAATCGAAATTTATTCAGATCGAAATTTATTCAAAAAAATAAATAATTACTATCCATTTAAGTCAAGAGAGAAAAAGGAAATAATTGTATTATATGTCAAACGTTATATCCTATACTGTCGTTGAAATCACCGGAGAATACCATATGTCTTATACAGTCGTTGAAATCACCGGAGAATACCATATGTCTTATACAGTCATTGAAATCACCGGAGAATAGTGTCGTCAAAGTATACGATTGATATATATATATATAGTGTCGTGAAAGTATACGATTGGCATATATATATAGAGTCGTGAAGGTGTCTCGGAACAAACCCTTTGACATATATATATATATATATGTTCTTAACCTTATTTTAGGTTTTCTCACAAATAATCAATAAGGATTTTAAATACTTATATATTCATAGTCGAACTATGGTATCCTTATTTAGTACTTTCGAACGTGTGACGGATACAATGTTACTACGCATTACGTGTACGATTTTTAAGTCTCTTGAATTATGAATAGTTATAATATAGGCACGCTTATTCTTATTTCAGGTTTATGTTTCCTAACGAATGATCGAGAGTAGAGAGTCTTTATTAATTATGCCTTTTATGCTATCAATATTATTAAATTTAAAAGTGAATAATTACTCTGTCGTCATTTGTGAGAAGACATGTTTTATCCTATGAGTAATTATATGTGATTAAATATTCGTTATTACCGGTCTTTCATGCAGGTTAGAGATTGTCATGACTAATATGTTTAGAGAATAAAATTTTGAAAAAGATTGAAATTTTGAAATTTGTCTGGACGTTACATCTCCCCTCCTATTTAAGAATAAAACCCGACGTTGATCTAGGGTTTTGTTCTAGATTAAAGAGATGTTGTTGTAAGTCGTTATACGTTTGAGGGACGGTGATATTTGTGGATTCTATTTCTTCAGGTCGTCTCATATTATAACCTTGAAGTTGAGGCTGACTTATCACAGGTGGTTCCTTTGGTAATGCAGGGGGTACGTCTGAGATGATGGCAAGAGGTGTGGCGTCTTCTGGAAACTTATTCTTTTCTTTTTCTTCGTTCACAGTCCTGCGGCTGAGGTGAAGCAAAAGATTGGTTAGGGAGTCCCATAATGCTCCTATCAGGTGTAGACTACATCCATATACGGTATGTAGTGCGTATCCATGGATGATGGTATCGATTGCTAATTTAACAATGCGAATGATCATGAATACTCCAACGACACCGGCTGTGGCTGATCCAAAACTCATGAATCCTCTCCATATTTTCGCAGCGGTGTTGTCTACGATTTTATTGAGTGATTCTTCGTCTAGTAGTTTGTATAACGAGACGGAGTTGGCGTTAACTGGATGTCCAGCGAGTCCGCGGGCGACGGCGTTGAGCAGTGCTGGTTTCTCTGCAGGAAACATAATGTGGTCTCTTAATTTCTCTATGTCTTGCTGGGTGTAGATTCCACTGACAGCTAATGGTCCGGGTGTTAAATAACTCCAGGTAAGTGATGCCATGGGTCGTAGTTGTTGAGGTGGCAACTGTCTTACTTGTGCTTTTGGTGTGAACTGTACCCAGGTGTCTTCTATTCTATATAACGTTGGCAATTCCAGAGAGCATTCTCGTTCGTTCCCGATCTTTGTGACGATTCTTGATTTAGGCGTGAGGAAGTAAGAAGAGTTTCTAACGGTTACGGGTAACTCGTTATAGCATTCTTTGGTTGGACGTACGGTGACTTCTACAGGGATGCATTTTATAATCTGGACAGCTTCTCCAGTGGTGACGGCCATGTATCCCGGCGACTTCATAAGACTATACGCAAATTCATCGGGCAAGAGAGTTGCAAAAGACAAGGCGTTGGTTATTACTTGTCTTTCTAACTCGCATTTTTGTTGCATGACATTATGATATAATGATGTCATCTGATGTCGGATGTGTTTTTCGACATATACAAATTTGGAATTCATGTAAGTAAATATATCGAGGTTGTCCACGGGAATCGTACCTTTATTGGCAAAGGTTTGGCCTTGCTTTGTTTCGAGAATAAATAACTTCGGATGTTCCGTGCGAAGCAGAGTGTATCCGCATAACGGTTGTTCTTTAGTTTTGGTCAAAGCGAATGTGATGTCTTGCGTAGTGAGGCTGTAGACGATGGGGGAATCGTCGCCTGCTATCCTGGTTGCTAGTCCTTCGTATAAAACATCGTATTGGTTGAAGTTGCAGGATTTCATTGGTACGGGTTTCCAAAAGGTGTAGCCGTCGTCAGAATCCAAACAGAAGCTATCGGCCAGTGTACAGATGGTTCCTGACCTTAACTTGATCTTCCCGTGTTCGAGTTGTACTGGCACATAAGATGATTTCAGTGAGATTTTCGCAACTGCTTGAACAATTACGTTATCCCATGTGCCGTAAGGGTCAGAGTATTGCGTACCCTTACATGTTCCGTCGGCTTTCAGTTCACCGGCTAGCGTAAGGCTACGGTAAGAAGTTTGATTGATTTTGAGTCCACTAATTAAGTGAGCAGGTCCCAAGGACGTTGTGCCATCTTGAAACATTCGCAAACATTGTGAATATCCAGTTTCCTGAACGTAGTCCGCTTTTCCATTAAAGACGACTGAGATGTGCGAGTGCATGCCACAGTGATATATCGTGCGAGATATTTCCAGTTTGCATTGTATAACCTCTGCATAATTATATTCGGAAAGTTGTAATAATTGTATATAGGTCTCCGTGGAGTTTGGAGTTTGATGATGGAGATTGCATTCTCCAACATCTAAGAGAGAGACGGCGGTGATGTTAAGATGCTGTCCACCACAATCGAATCCAATCAGGGCGAATGAAGTTTTAACGGAGAGTATTAGAATAATCCCTAACATCATGACAAGCTGTAACGCACAATCGGACTAGTTTTACTGAATTAAATACAATATAGAGAAATTATCTAGCATGTACGTGCGCACGAATATACGCACGTATCTATAGATATATACATGTGCACGTGCGGAGATAGTCCTGGCATTGGGCGCAATGAACGGTGTGCGAGGAAACTTTTAATAATTAAATAATATAATATGCATGATTTATATTGTCGTCCGTTTTCGGACTCGCACATGGACATATATATATGCGTGTATAATAGTAAGTACAAATGCATGTTAATGCGCAAGTGTATATGTTATAAATTATATTTTGTCACTAAAATAGCCGTCTGTTGTAAAACGTGAGAACTGGACATTTCCAATACTATGCATCTATTGCATGTGTTGTGTACGTGTGATATATGTGTGCGCATGTGTTGTATACGTGTGAATACGTGTAGCACGATACTACTATGTATGCGTGGTCGATGATGATAATAATAATGATGACGGGGACGTTTCTTAAAAGAAATTTTTCAGATTTCGACTTTGCATTTATATATCTCTGCTTACAAATCACGTAGAGCAGAAATAAAGACACTTTTATTATATAATTCGAACTCAATCTATCGATTAAGTCTAGTATAAACTCGATTGCTTCAGCCGTTATTGAGGATTAGAAATTTATAATAGACTCAAATGTCCGACTCGCGTTAAGATACACGGTGTCTCGGCTACGCCCTTAACTGGTCGCGAGACACTACCGTGTCTTTTGATCATGAAGAAACACTCTTATCTTGTTTTACATGATTCAAAATATTAAATATATCTTTCAGTATAATTATATTGTAAATACTATAATATAACAATTAATCTTAATCTTTTTATATAGTAGATAGCAACAAAGCAACAGATTACATTGATACAAATGGTACTAATAACCATACAAACAAAATTGATTTAGAAAAGAAAAACTACAATAATCATTCAAAAAGTATTTTAATATCTTCTGGTATGTACATACATTTTAAAATTATAAAGTATTCCTATTACTATGGCTCTATTGTATCCGTATAATTATCTATTTCTACATATTTCAGTATCAGATTGCAATGTAAGAAAGCATATGGATCGAAATAGAAACAATGATGAGACTGATACATCAAAGAAAGATTGTGATTATAAACAAATAACCCAAACAAAAAATTGTATTTATTGAGGAAAAACTAATGTTTCTTCTGGTATGTATATTAGGAGACGCGGTAGTGTCTCCGGCCATGTTCAAACCCTAAAAGACCTTAAAAGACACTACAAGTCTTCTTATCCTGCATCATCAAAGTCCATTTCTTGGGGGTGTAGAACTACTAAAATATAAAAAATTTTGAATTGCAGGTAATATAACCTGAAAGGCGGCATCGCCACGAGTAATTTGAGCCAAGAAGGAATAAAATCGGTCAAGCCGTTCTGGAGATACAAGCGGTCAAAAAGTGACGTTTTTCATGAAAAATGAAGTAACGTCGTCTTCTTCTTCTTCTTCTCTGTCCGCGTCCGCTGACGTCATCAGGATTATATATATCCTAAAAAAATCATAAAAATGAAAAGGTCAGGCCATGTTCAAAAGAAGGTACTCAAAAATTTAAACGATCTAATAATAAATTATCACGAAAAGTAACTGATATGTTATTCAAGGTGCCAGTTCAAAGTGAACATACGTAAAGTGTATATTATCTAAATTTAGTAATAATATATTACCATGAAAAGTAACTGTGATATTTTATTCAAGGTGCAAGTTCACATTGAATATACATACATATAAGTAAAACTGATTACAATTTGATTCTAGAAAATAAGTGCGATATGTTATTCTTAGTGCACAAAATATAATAGTCGTTTATAGAGATTTGATTTGAAATTCATACTAGCCCGTACAATGAAAAATAATTGCTCGTAATTCCAGAGTACCAATTTGTTAATGACTCAGAAAAATAACATGGCGGCCTGCTCTCAAAAAACTATGATGTTTCTCGATGTCCATTTAGAAATAATGTCAAAGCTCTTACAGAATAATTACTACAACATTTGAAATACGAAAAGTATTACATTAGAAGAAGATTAGATTAGAATAAGGATTCAACGTATTTTTAAAAGCTCTGCACACACAACAAAGTGAATATACAAAACTATATACAAATACCTTTTTCTTCTGTGTTTCTGAAGAAAATTGTAAGTCAAATGAAACCTTGCACTTTGAGAACCATGTCACTTACTTTTCAGAGTCAAATTGATAAATTTTTTTTGTATATTTTAATGATATTTATTTCTCACTTGTATCTTGAATAATTAATATGTAATTTTTTATTGTATATTACGACAAATAATCAGTAAACTTTTTAAGCGTATAGCTTTATTGTAGTTGACCTGAGAACTGTACATTTATAAATTTTACTTAATATACACCCGTTTCGAGCAACAAGGCAAAGTTTTCTGATCAATAACTTACTCCCTGAAAATACGGTATAACACAAATCGGAAGTTGATACGAAAATTTGAAATTTTACTAAAGAAAGATTGGAGGTTTTTAATTTATACAATTTTCACAACTCTTATTTCAATTATTTATTCTACCCATCGAAAGTTTTTTGAGAGCAGGCCGCCATGTTATTTTTCTGAGTCATTAACAAATTGGTACTCTGGAATTACGAGCAATTATTTTTCATTGTACGGGCTAGTATGAATTTCAAATCAAATCTCTATAAACGACTATTATATTTTGTGCACTAAGAATAACATATCGCACTTATTTTCTAGAATCAAATTGTAATCAGTTTTACTTATATGTATGTATATTCAATGTGAACTTGCACCTTGAATAAAATATCACAGTTACTTTTCATGGTAATATATTATTACTAAATTTAGATAATATACACTTTACGTATGTTCACTTTGAACTGGCACCTTGAATAACATATCAGTTACTTTTCGTGATAATTTATTATTAGATCGTTTAAATTTTTGAGTACCTTCTTTTGAACATGGCCTGACCTTTTCATTTTTATGATTTTTTTAGGATATCACTTACTTTTTAAAGTACATATATAGAGCAGCTTTCTAGTAATTCAAGTATCACAAATATATGTATTTTCGATTCTTATCACATAACTTTGTATAAGTAACAATTTATGCAATACAGTTCAAAATAATTGAAATATATGGTATATATGTACATATATAAAATATATAATTATATTATAGTATACATATATATTTTATTTAATCATATATGTAAATGTTTGTATAATTGTAATAACTTTTAACAATACATTGCACATTTATTTCAATTGCAACAGAATGAATTAATATTCTTGTATGAATATTGAAAATAAAGAATGGGCCCCTCCATCGCCCATTCTCGTGAGAACGCAACCATATATTTTTCTTTGTCTCTCCGATTTTAACACGACATACATATTTCTGTCTGATAATTTTTTTCTTGATGATACTTTTTGAAATGTCATGAAGCCTAGGTCAAATTAGAAACTTATTGCACTCGTTTTAATGCAGCGCTTACAGCAGTTTTTATAAAGCGCCAGAGCAGCCGATATTTTATTTTGGCGCTTACGGCAACTTTTATACAGCGCTAGAACAGTTGATGTTTTAATGTAGCGTTTACGGCAACCTTTATACAGCGCCATTATTTAATCTGTTCTAAGAACAATATGTATGCCCCTTGTGCTCCTTTGGGCCATTTTTTCTTGAACACTTCCATATCATTAGAGTAATACAACATACACGTGTAGTGACCACGATTCATTTCTTCACCTTCGTGAAATATAGCGCTTATTACCTTGTACTTTTTTTCATTAATCGTGATATTACTCGTCGGCACGGCGTTAATCCGATTGTTGATAATTTTTTTAGAAGCACCATTTACAAAAGTATATAAATTGAGCTGTATTACTACGACGGATAAAGTTGATTCGATTACGGTTTTCTTTTTCAACACGGTGCCCTTACATTCGTTACAATTGCCGTTTATCGTTTCCCATTTAGAAAATTCTACATTAATCAAACTTTGTAGAGTGACACTTTTTTTCCTTTTTAATGTCGAATGTATAGGTAATATTAACAAACTACTGCTTTCCAGCTTACACTGTAAAAAAATTTTGTGTAAAATTACAACTATTATAGTGGGTAATAATAGGACCCACTATAATAGTTGTAAATTTCCACGCGTTTGTAAATTTGCAATGTAGAAGTAAAATTAATTTCTTCATTTGTAATTGAGCTGATTGCAGAAGTAAATTCACAATATATATGTAAAATTATAAAACGGTAATGTAAAAATATTTTTTACAATTGTATTATTAAACATTCAAATATTAAATTTACACAACAGAGTGTAAATGCACAAAATGTGAGCTTAATAATAGTTCACGCGTTTGTATTGTTACAAATAGAAATATGAAATTCACATTGCAGAGATTATGTTTACCACACCTTTTTGTAATATAATTCTGCATGTTTGTGATATTACACTTTAAAATATAATTTTTACTACAATTATTCAGGAAGATTATACCAGTTAGTAATATATATATATATATATATATATATATATATATATAATTCTCAATATGCCGCGTGATTAAAGAAATACCCTGTTTCAAAAACCTTCAATCATTTTTATTGACAATGTTAATAGCAAGAAATAAAAGATACATATTTCATTAAACTGTAATATATAATATAATAATTATCTAATGTAATATTAATAATAATAACTTTTTGTTGATACTTATTCAAATAATTCATATTACATTTGCAAAAATAAACTTATATATGGTAACCATATAAAGAATTTCTTTTAGTAATACCAAAATAAAGACAATTTAAAAACTTTATATTTAGCATAAAAAATAAACCCATTAATTATATGTATTTAGTAATATAAAAATAAATATATTAATTATATATTTAAGAATAACTAACAAAAATAAATTCTTTATATTTGAGATTACAAAACAAAAATATATTAATAAATTATATTTAAAAATATAAAAAAAATAAACTCACATTATAATTTTACAACAGTAAAAAATATTGTAATATAGATATTGTTATATACTTTATAACCAAAATCGTTGTTTCTTCGAAGTCATCGAATTATTAGTATAATCACCAAGAGATTCTCATTGCAAAATAATATATGTAGCGTGTTTTCAAGTGGTTTTTATTTTGATCTTCATATGAAGCTTTTTATAGACTTTCACATAGAATATAGAATATAGTGGTAATAGATTATATTTCTACTTTTGTAGAAATCTGAAACAAATAAAAATAGTACAGATTATAAAACAAGTATTAAAATGTATAAAGATATAAAGTGTATTACATATTTAATATAAATAACGTATATCATAATTTTTTAATATGAATAATGCTTACTTTTATTTTATGTTGGTTACATGTTATCTGTAGCAATATTTTCTTGATCTGATATGTTTCTCAATTTATTAAAAAGTGACAATACTTTGTATTTTGTTGACACCTTATGAGATTTTGAACCACAAGCTGGATGAATATTTAAAAAATATTTTTGTAAAAATTCTAAGGTACATGTACTATTTTTGGGATATTCCATATTGAAAATGTAATATACAGACATCAACATTTTTAAGGCTTCATAAAAGCAATATGTCCTTTCAATCAATAATTTTTCTATATATAAATAGAACATTCGACATGCTGGATCATCTGTAATAATTAAATATATGATAATTAGAGCAGTCACAAATATATATTAATTTACTATACTATAAAGTCAAAATATAATTAATACAATTATATAGCGAAATTACCTATGATTATAATACATGGTGCTACAACTGGTGGTTCTATATTTTCCAAGGGTGTTGCTTCCTGTTTAATAAATTAACTTTAGTTAATAAAATGTAAATTTGACACATTCATAAAAAAATTAAACACAAAACATTTAAAAAATATTTACAGGATATGTTTTAAATAATTCTTGAAAATCTTCTTTAAAATGTTTCATAATGATTTTTATCAATTTTAACTCTGTAGGATTATTTGAATTAATGATATCTTTATATTTTTTATGCTGTCCATAAATAAGTATTTTGTCTTGTTTTTTTAAGATTTCTTGCTTTAGAAGATCTATTGAATGTCCCATTAATTGCTCGTAATGCCAAAACATATATTTTTTTTTTAAAAGAATTGGCCATGTAGTTTTAACATCTTCAATAGTAGGTGTTTTATAGACATCATTAAGAAACAATCTTTGCGCCGGATATGTAGCTTCAAGATACAAATTAATTTTATGTTGAATCTTAGGATCGCTTGATGAATCATCGTGAACTATTTGACGTAGAAATTTAGCCTTGTCCTCTATTGTCTCTTCTGTTTCTGTGTCAATATATTTTTCTGGCTGCCAATTATTACATCCAGCTTTAGCAGATAATACTTTTTTTTGTTTTTTTAGAGGTATATTTAAACTTTGACTTAGACATCTTTTCATATGTGGTCTATTTAAATAAGAATTTCGGTCTCGAAGTTTTAAATATATTGTATGAGATCCGTCTCCAAAACATCTGCCATCCTCATCCATATCTTTGAAAATTTGTGGATATTTATCGACAATTTTTTCCGCTATTGTCTTGAACGCTTTAGCTGGTATAAATTCTTGTACGTTTCTCATTTCTGAAACTGTACGATTCACAACCGCATTTATTGCATATTTGCTGCGATGTCCACTTTCTAGTTCTTTAATCACTGGCGATTCTAAATGATTCCATGGTATTTGAAAATTTGTCCAAATTTCATTATGGAATTGTATTTTATTATTTAATATTTTATTTGTTGGCGATGCAGTGGATCGCGAACTTGGTGAGGATGGAAAAAAATCTTCATTTAAACTAGATGTGTATGAAGCAGTATCAGAAGTTACGTTAGATTCAGTGTCATTTTGTGTAGACCAAGATTCTTCATGTTGTAGCAACATAAAAATTTCACCAGAACAAAATTTTAGAACATCAGAGTCATCAACTATTGTGCCATCTTTTTCCAAAACAAGATTTGAACCAACAATACCAAGTTTGATATTACTTTTTGCAATGAGATCTGATAGCATATTTTCTGATTCATTAATTATGAGAGATATTTTTTTTTTCTATTGGCAGACCAGACTTTATACAAATATGACATCTATAAAATAAAAAAACATGTATATAAATATATATGCATGATACAATGAAAAAAAGGAATGCTGAAATATAAGTTGCTTACATAATTTCAAAATCCAAACTTATAAATCAAGAGGTGTGTATTTGAAGACATATATGGGAATGGATTTTAAATTAGTTTCAAGAATAGGATGTGGTGCAAGGAGACAAGTGTATGGAAACAAATTGATTGTCTCGACATTGTAATGTTGATCTTTAATTTCAAACTGTTCATAAACACCAAAATCAGAATTATATATAATTGTTGTTGTACTACCCAAAAAATAAATATTTGTATAGCACTCATTTATTAAAATGTATTTAATTTTGCAAATAATGAAGTGATCATAACAATCTTTACCTATACAGATACACATATTTTTTTTATACGTAATTCCTCTAAAAGTAACTTGTGAGGATATGTACTTTACATTTTCATTTTGTTTGTTATGAAAATAATCCGTTATTGTAAAAGAAATCTGATCATTATTGAAGTTTTCGGAAATATATTCCTGTGCATTATCTGCTATTGCCAAAGTATAGTATCTATTGTTGAAATATTGACTTTGTAAAAATTGATGTTTGTGTGATAATAATTTTGTTATATTCTTAAAATTTTGAGAATGTTTAACAATATTTTTAAAATACCTATGTTTGCTTTCAAATCGTAACGTCCATAAATGTTTCAACGGACCAAAAGATAAAGTTAAAGAAGGATAATGAGATATATAATGATGTTTCGGTCTTAATTTGATACTTGGAAAACATTTTATTCTCAATAATAAATATTCATTTATCTTTTCTCGTAATAACGCGATTTGACCAATGGATAGAGCAGAAGCACATATTAAAGAACATATTTCTCGAAGACACAATACTAAAATCCAAACATCATTTTCAATATTTTTAACTGAGTCAAAAATAGCTAAAGGAAATATTAATAGCATTCTTCTAATTTGACTTGCGGTGCCTGCAATTTTAAATGAATCTTTTATAAGAGGAATGCTATTGCATACATTTTCGTTAAAAAATTTCACTTTTTGTAAGCGACAATTTAGAAAATGATAAGTAAACCAACCTTCTTTCACAAAATATTTAATGCAATACATAAAATCATAAGGAACAATCCCTTCAAACAGATCATGTGCTATGCAGGGCGGTAATCCTGGATTGCAAACGTGAGAATAATTAAGTTTGTTTAAAGGTGAATCACGTTTTATACCCTTTACAATTTTCATACTACTTTGGTGAGTACCTGGTCCATGAGTCTTTGAATGTCGCGGGGGCGTTTTTTGAGCCCAAACGGCATTCTCTTAAATTCCGTAATGCCCGTACGGTGTGGAAAACGCCGTTTTAGGGCGTGTGCTTTATCCATTTTGATTTGATGGAAACCCGATGCTAAATCGAATACGCTAAAGTACTTCGCTTCGCGCTTCCTAGTTGATCGAGGATTTCCACTATGTCGGTAGGGGGTACGCGTCCCCGATCGTTTTTTCATTCAGCGCCCGATAATCTATTACCTGCGCCAAGCGTTTGTTACCTTTCGAGTCCGGTTTCTTTGGCACGATCCACAAGGGGGAGTTGTACGGTGAAGTGGATGGTTGAATGACATCGTTCTCGATGAGTTCTTGTACTTGTTATTAATTTCCTCCTTGTGCATCGGCGGAAATCGGTATTGTTTCGTGTGGACCGCTAATTCGTCGGTTGTCGGGATTGTGTGTGAGTGACGTCTGTGGAGTGCAATTTATCGGTGGGGAGACGGAACAAATCGTTGTAGACTTTTATGAGGTTATGTACGTGTTTAGTCTCCTCCGCATTTAAGTGTTCAAGCCGCAGCAGTTTTTTATTTCTTCGGGACGAGATTGTGTGTTTTGTCGGGTCAACGCTGCGACGTTTTGAGGTTTTATGGTCGTTATGTTTACACTATTTTTCTCTGAACAAGAAAAAACTATGGGTTTAATATTATTATAGTATTCCGATTCTTTTTTTTTGGCAATAACCAACAGAATTTTCTCTTATGTAAGTAATGTAAGTTTTAAAATTTGTTTTTTGAATAATCTACTATGGTGGTTATAAATCTCTTGCCATACCTGGGATGGGATGTTGTTATTTAATCTTTGTGTAAAGTATCTTATGTTTTGTTAAAATACCCTATTTGTCTGTGCAAGTCAAATATCTCTATGTTTAATATTTCCATTCTAAATTTATGCAACACACTGTCTAACCTTTTTTTGATTTATAATGACATACGTTAATATTACTATTGTCTGATAGATGCTTAGGTAAAACTCTGAATGTCCTACATTGTTTTAAAAATATTAATTTGGACACAGTTCTTATTTTGCCATAATTCGCCCTTAGCCCAGATTTTAAATCTTCAAAACTTTGTTGTCCATAATTATGTTGTACAAACTTAAAATTAAAATGGTGGAACTTAAAAAGTGTATAATTATTACGCATTGTAAGGCCAGCGTGAATTAAATATATATAGAAAACAAAGTGATAAATATAAGGCCAACTTATCGAGCTGAATATTCGAGATGTTCAGTCAACTACCATTTATTACATGTATAAATTATAAAACTACAGTCATTATATTAAAACTAACGCAAATTACAATCACTTCTATAAACGTTTCGACCGCACGCGGTCCTTCTTCAGTATAATTATTGAAATATAATTCTTACAATTCACATAATATCGAACTTGGTAATTATAGTTATTCAGAATCAAGAGTTTTTGAGTAATTAACGCGTGTTTCAATCCGTCCTGTCCAACAATGTTCGCCTCGATATGATCCCTGATTTTGTTCAGATCTCGGATAGTTTCATCGTTAATATGCGAGAAATTAACCCGTTCCGTAGGCGCTATCATCGTTCTTCTTGATATTTTGCTACTTATTAACAGTATTAAGGATGACACATAACAAACCAACAATACAGAAAGACAGCTCATTTTAAACAGTGAGAGTTTAAAAATACGTTGAATTTAAAAATAGCTTTTAAAAATACGTTGAATCCTTATTCTAATCTAATCTTCTTCTAATGTAATACTTTTGTATTTCCAAATGTTTGTAGTAATTATTCTGTAAGAGCTTCGACATTATTTCTAAATGGACATCGAGAAACATCATAGTTTTTTGAAAGCAGGCCGCCATGTTATTTTTCTGAGTCATTAACAAATTGGTACTCTGGAATTACGAGAAATTATTTTTCATTGTACGGGCTAGTATGAATTTCAAATCAAATCTCTATAAACGACTATTATATTTTGTGCACTAAGAATAACATATCGCACTTATTTCTAGAATCAAATTGTAATCAGTTTTACTTATATGTATGTATATTCAATGTGAACTTGCACCTTGAATAAAATATCACAGTTACTTTTCATGGTAATATATATTACTAAATTTAGATAATATACACTTTACGTATGTTCACTTTGAACTGGCACCTTGAATAACATATCAGTTACTTTTCGTGATAATTTATTATTAGATCGTTTAAATTTTTGAGTACCTTCTTTTGAACATGGCCTGACCTTTCATTTTTATGATTTTTTTAGGATATCACTTACTTTTTAAAGTACAGATATATAGAGCAGCTTCTAGTAATTCAAACTATCACAAATATATGTATTTCGATTCTTATCACATAACTTTGTATAACGTAACAATTTAGCAATACAGTTCAAAATAATTGAAATATATGGGTATATATGTACATATATATAAAATATATAATTATATTATAGTATACATATATATTTTATTTAATCATATATGTAAATGTTTGTATAATTGTAATAACTTTTAACGATACATTGCACATTTATTTCAATTGCAACAGAATGAATTTATATCTTGTATGAATATTGAAAAATAAGAATGGGCCCCTCCATCGCCCATTCTCGTGAGAACGCAACCAGTATATTTTTCTTCGTCTCTCCGATTTTAACACGACATACATATTTCTGTCCTGATAATTTTTTCTGATGATACTTTTTGAAATGTCATGAAGCCTAGGTCAAATTAGAAACTTATTGCACTCGTTTTAATGCAGCGCTTACAGCAGCTTTTATAAAGCGCCAGAGCAGCCGATATTTTATTTTGGCGCTTACGGCAACTTTATACAGCGCTAGAACAGTGATGTTTTAATGTAGCGTTTACGGCAGCCTTTATACAGCGCCATTATTTAATCTGTTCTAAGACAATATTTATGCCCCTTGTGCTCCTTTGGGCCATTTTTTCTTGAACACTTCCATATCATTAGAGTAATACCATTCCGATTTTGTGTCAGCTCTCAACATACACGTGTAGTGACCACGATTCATTTCTTCACCTTCGTGAAATATAGCGCTTATTAGCTTGTACTTTTTTTTATTAATCGTGATATTACTCGTCGGCACGGCGGTCATTCGATTGTTGATAATTTTTTTTAGAAGCACCGTTTATAAAAGTATATAAATTGAGCTGTATTACTACGACGGATAAAGTTGATTCGATTACGGTTTTCTTTTTCAACACGGTGCCCTTACATTCGTTACAATTGCCGTTTATCGTTCCCATTTAGAAAATTCTATCATTAATCAAACTTTGTAGAGTGACACCTTTTTTCCTTTTTAATGTCGAATGTATAGGTAATATTAACAAACTACTGCTTTCCAGCTTAGTTACTATTGTAATTACATTTGACATTCGAGCAACATGTTACGTGCTTTAATTCGAGTTTTAATACATCATTGATGTCGGAATACGTCGGCATTAGAGCCGTAAAAAATTCCGAAACATCTTGTTGTGTTCGTTCTTCGAAGCGTTTTCCGACAGATCTTCTAACCGCTTGAATGTTGCAATATTTACGTTCACCATACGCGCAGATAGCATCAATCAATGCATTCGATGCTTTATTTTTCAGTATTTGTTGCCTAATACGTACGCAATGAAACGCACATTGTAATATTACATTAGCATAACACGAAACAGCATCGTTATTGCAAAGGCCATATATTTTTCACGTAACTATACTTTCTGGTTCCTCACAATCATAATTCTGCATATCATCAATGATATTAGGGATATCCCATCGACGATCGTACATTTTCACAACCTTTTTCTCGGACGGATTGATTTGTGGCAGTTCAGATTTGAATATAGATCTCAATCGATTATATTCTACAATGGCTCTCGAGTTTGCTTTAACTGATGCTGGATTGAAATTTATCAAATGTAGGCCTTCCAATTTACTTACTCGTGACAAACCTACATAGGCTTGACCATCACTGAATACAGTCGTTCCTAAATCCATCATTGCATTGTTACATGTAATTCCTTCGATTATAAATAATTCGACATTCTTTAATTTGTCTCTCAAAGTTTTCAAGACCATGTCTGACAATTGCGTATATATTGGTGTAGATTCATGACTAACGGGTAGTTGAAACATTCTATGGATTGTCAAGCCATCGATATTGAATGCTGCGATACCCGTGGGAGCAGATATGGCAGTCGTTTTTTCCAAATTTATTCTGATCCAATGTTTAATCGTTTCAATTAGAAAACTTTTCCCTGTACCACCCTCGCCACTTACGTACAGTCGCAGAATCTGATTCTTATCTTGTAAAACTTGGCATACTCCATCAAAGACTCTTTTCTGGTCTTCGTTCAATTGCGACATCATTTGCGATAAATCAATCGGGTCGTCAATCTTACCAAAATCTTCCAGATCTTTCATCGCGTCGTCAGCTTCTATCGGATTACAATCCAGTTCATCGTCATCGGATTTGTCTCTGTCTGCTGTTTTCAGATCATTTTCGCGCTTCTCGATTAATTCAGCAACGTTCTCAAAAGCTTTCTGTATTTCTTCGAGCCTTTCGTGATATTTCATTACCTTCGTTAAAACAGACTCTGAATTCTTAAAGGCATCCGTGTAAGTCTCGAATGTACCTTTGAGTTCACTCAAATCTCTCCATGGTTTGAACAGAAGAAGCAGCGAGTAAAAGTATTTTTCGGGCTCAGTTTTTATATTGAATCGATAATGGTTAATTAAATAACCCTTTTTTCGTTTTTTTAAAAATAAACCCGATGCCAGTTTGTAACACTTGACTTCGTCATTATTTGACATCTGTTTCGTAATTTCCCAGAATCTGACAAAATCGTACAAATTCAATGATTCTAATTCCTGAGGTCTACTTGGATAGTAATCATCGATGAGTGACGAACAGTAAATATTCGTAGAATTTTCATCAAGAGCTTAAATTTCATTAAATGTTTTAACTTTTCTATTTCTCACCTCATTAACATCGATCCATTTGACCATGGTATCATTATCCGTACCGTACAAGGGATTCCCTAATAGTGTATCCGCAGCTTCTAAAGCACCGCATTCTCTGTTATTTAATGAACGCATTGCAAAATTCCACAGTTTCGATGCCAAGGACTTATTCGAATCTATTACTTCAAAGTCTGTATTGCATTTTTCCGACTTTGTCGTGTATTTTGTTAAATATGAGTTTAAAACTCTGATTTTTCTCTAATAAATTGTATGTCCATATTTCCTTTTCAGGCTAATTTGATAGACGGATTATAATCATTTATAAACCTTTCCGACTCCTTGCGAGGAAGATCGTACAATCTGCTCTTACTGCGTAAATTTTTTCTACCGACTATCGAAGTGATAACGTCTCTTAAAACGAAATTCTCAGTAACTGGCCGAGGAGAAAATCGAAACCGACACTTTCTGTATATATTAGTTTCCGTTTTTTTCGTACGCATGCAATAGGAGTTTATGTTTATGATTCTGATCACTTATTACCGTATCGTACAACGTTGGCGAAACATTTTCATCTGGAATTTCACACGTTACGTATTTTTGAATAAACGTAGCAACTTCTTCATCCGGCGATTTTCCTATTACTGGAGCATCTTTTATTCAAATCATACAATGCATGTGCTGGATACTTCTAGGTTGATATTCCAGTCGCCAGAAGTAATGAATAACCTTTCCTATTGGATTATCGGACGAACAAACAAAATCAATCATGGCTTTGAATTTTATGCACATGAATCTAGAAGTACTTACAGGATCGTATGCGATTAGTTCGCTTGATGCCTAACTTCTCTTATCGGGATTCATATCTCGTAAATATTCACCCAAATCGGACCATTTCCATTCACTAGGACTCAAAGTCAAAAACCACGTCGCTGGACCGTAATGCAAAGTCATGCATTTTACATTATTGGACGGTTGTCGCCAAAATTGATCCGTATTTCTCAATTTTGCGAAAATACTCATTAAATTCGATTCTAATTCGTAACCTTTCAATTCGTTCAAGTATCTATCTACCAGCAGTGTATCTCTCTCGTGGGTTAGTAACCATCATCGTATAATAGATACCACTTTTCAACTGTCGGTAGTTAGCATCATTGAGAAGGAAGAACAGATACTGCAGATTCAACCTGAATCTACTATGTTTTCGACATCAATCGTGTTCTAATAAATAAATATTCCGGCAATGCAAAGTTTCTATCTTCTCGTTGTCCATTGACATCCATTCAGGATATAAATCAGGGAAACACATGACATCCAGATATTTATAACGATTATCCATTGGAAAATCTTCAATTTTCACTCATTTGATATAGCTTCAATGCAGATTCGTTATCGATTCTTTTCGCGTGTATTGGGTATATTGTATACTGATCGTTAATATCCGAATGCTTCAGTGATTTGTGTGAGGAAAAGCCGTACGTTTTAAACGGATTTGATCATTATTATTTTTGTTTTGCTGTACATTGTACAAATTCAATGCTGGTAATTCCTCAACCACCTCATTTATTTCGTCATTGTCGCTTTTCCTCATCGATCAATCCTATATTCTGTTTCCCTGCAACTTATCCTTTAATAGATCATCAGATGACGCTGGAAGACGAATTTTTGAGTAATGAGGATTATTTTCTTTCAACCATTGTAAAGCCTTATACACTTTTATTAATATCTACCTAAATTTTCCCAAACCACTTTAGATTTCTTGGGTATACCTCGAACGAGAATGTGCAACTCGTGATTCAAATTTATAGGATCTTCCGGAGGACATACCTTATCCAATGTTTCTTGTAAAGGCAGAGGGCAAATGAAATGTTCTACCTTTTTCCTAAACAGAGTTTGATTATATAAGTTTCTTGATTTAAATGTGCTATATTTAAATCATTAATTATTTTCTTCGTTCAAGTACAATTAACAGCAACACTGCATCTCCGTAGGTATGTATTTGACTCCTACTGCCATTACTTGAAACAAATACATATTCGATACTTAACAAATTGGAACTCTGGAATTACGAGTAATTATTTTTTCATTGTACAGACTAGGTTTACATTTTTTGAGGACCTTCTTTTGAACCATGGTTTGACCTTTTCATTTTTATGATTTTTTGAAGATAGGGTGAAAGAGAACAAAAGAGGGTGAGAAAGAACGTACGAGGGTGAAAGAGGTGAGAGAGGGTGGGAGAGAGGACGAAGAGGGTGAAAGAGGACGAAAGAGGTCGAAAGAGGGTTGAGAGAGAACAAAGAGGTTGAAAGAGGACGAAAGAGGGTGAGAGAGGACGAAAGAGTGTGGAAAGAGGTCGAAAGAGGATGAGGAGAGGGGCAAAGATGGTGAGAAAGAATGAAAGAGGGTGAGAGATGGACGAAAGAGAGTGAAAAAAGGTGAAAGAGGACGAAAGAGGGTAAAAGAGGGTGAGAAAGAATGAAAGAGGGTGAGAGAGGACGAAAAAGAGTGAAAGAGGACGAAAGAGGGTGAAAGAGGACGAAAGAGGGTGTGAGAGGGAATGAAAGAGGGGTGAGAGGGAATGAAAGAGGGTGAAAGAGGGTGAGAGAGAATGAAAGAGGGTGAGGAGAGGACGAAAGAGGGTGAGAGAGGACGAAAGAGGTGTGTGAAAGAGGACGAAAGGGGGTGAGAGGGAATGAAAGAGGGTGAAAGAGGGTGAGAGAGAGTGAAAGAGGACGAAAGAGGGTGAGAGGGCGAAAGAGGGTGTTAAAGAGGGTGAGAGAGGACGAAAGAGGGTGAAAGAGGCGAAAGAGGGGTGGGAGTGGTGGTTGGGGTGGGGTGGGGGTGGGATGTGGAAGGGAAAGGGGTGGGTGAAAGTTGAGGGAGGTTGTGAGTGAAAGGTGAGAAGAGATTATACGCGGACAGAAGAAGAAGAAGAAGAAGAATGAAGAAACGACGTTACTTCATTTTTCATGAAAACGTCACTTTTTGACCGCTTGTATCTCCAGAACGGCTGACCGATTTATTTTTTCTTGGCTCAATTACTCGTGGCGATGCCGCCTTTCAGGTTATATTACGTGCAATTCAAAATTTTTTATATTTTAGTAGTTCTACACCCCCAAAAAATGGACGTTGATGGTGCAGGATAAGGAGACTTGTAGTGTCTTTTAGGTCTTTTAGGGTTTGAACATGGCTTGACCGATTTTATTTTTCTTGGCTCAAATTACTCGTGGCGATGCCGCCTTTCAGGTTATATTACGTGCAATTCAAAATTTTTTATATTTTAGTAGTTCTACACCCCAAAGAATGGACTTTGATGGTGCAGGATAAGGAGACTTTTAGTGTCTTTTAAGGTCTTTTAGGGTTTGAACATGGCCGGAGACACTACCGCGTCTCCTGATAATATGTTAACAAATTAATTTAGTCATTTCGACATCATAAATAAATACAACAATTATAAGATTATATGACGAACGCAGTACAAATTCATGTATGTTGGCATGAGTTAGAGCGTCAGATGCTGTTATATTATGTAACCACTGTGAACAAATTAATATATCCGCTCAAATATTACATTTAGATTTTTAATAAATAGTATTAACTTACTTTTTTGCAACGACATAACACTTTTTTAAAAAAATTATTCTTTTTACTTAACATAGTCACAATGTGTACTTTTTAAAAAACAAATCGAAATCTGTATCTTACAATGTCCGCGCGCTGTATATATACCCAATTTTTAAGATGACGTAGACAATTTTTTTAGAATATCATAATAAGAGCCGTCAAGACGCTCGGTGTCCTTTTTTAGGTTGATACTGTGTTTTCTTCTTTAATATATATCATTTCTGATATCAACCTTTTATAATAATTTTTTCATAATCTAGGATTTTTGTGTCGTTCCAATTGAAATTGCGTGTAAATTTTACAATATGATCAGAAACCACCGAGTGCCTTGCTGAATCTAATCTAATATTATTTTTATGTTCATTTACTCTTGTACCTAATTGTCTTTTCGTCTGTCCTACATATGTAGCATCACAATTATTACATGAAATCTTATATATGACCCTGAATTATTTTGGAGCTTTTCTCTGTCTTTTTGCGTTTTTATGATTCTGTTTAATTTCTTTAGACATCTGTATCCTACTGTTATATTTGATTTCTTTAATTCTGATGCTACTAGTTCCGAGATTCTTTCAATATAAGGTATCGCTATGAATTTTTTATTATTGTCATTATTTATGATTTCGTTATTTATATCTTGAGTCATTTCTTTGTTTAATCTATTAACAATAAGGAACTTCAGTCTATTATTGATTTCTGAGAAAATGAGATCAAGAGGATAACTATTGCTCAATAAAATCTCTATGATTAATGAAAAGATTTCAATGTTACACAAAAGTTTAGCTTCAAATGTACTTTACAATGGCGTATTTGGATTTTTAAAAATGATACAATTTTTTTAACTACCCTTTTCCCACTCAATATTTTTTTATATTTTGAGAAAATTTTTAAATTATATATATTTTAAAGCTTATGTATTACGTTAAATTCAACTATATATGTATAAATATAATAAGTTATCACAATGATAACTTATTAACTATTACGAGGCCATGTGTAACGAGCAAATAAAAAATTATTATAAATCTTGGAAAAACTTTAATTTAAAAAACCAATTACAAACGTTTCGACCTGTAATCAGTCTTCTTCAGTGCGCAATAAACATTATAATAAATAAATAAATATAACTAAAAATTCTAATAAAAAGTCGCAATAACGAAACTATTTTTGTTACTGCTAAAAATGGGTTTAGGGGTGCAACCAATCGTCAGAAAATCTGTTTTTACATTCCGAAGCAAATATCGTCGAGACGAATAGAAATATAAAAAATTTCAATGTTACACAAAAGTTTGGCTTCAAATGTACTTTACAATGGCGTATTTGGATTTTTAAAAAATGATACAATTTTTCAAACTACTCTTTCCCACTCAATATTTTTTTTATATTTTGAGAAAATTTATAAATTATATATATTTTAAAGCTTATGTATTACGCCAAATTCAACTATATATGTAGAAATATAATAAAGTTACACTTAAATGGCTACGTCTCCAGCATTGTAGCAAAATTGCGTTATTAAACTTAGAGATTAAAGATATTAATTGTAAATTACGTGCGTTACGTGTCAATTTGAATCATATCGAAAAGCGATTATTTGATAATTTACCTTTTGAGTTTGTCGTTGGCTTTTTTGATCACAATAGGCATATCATTCATAAATATAATAATAGTGAGAAGTGGCGTCTAAGAAACAAATTTGAATACATTTGTCTCAAGTATTATGGGGTTCGGAATCCATTGATAAAAATAGATTACAGCAAATGGATCGTGAATATCAGCAATTGTCGCGTTCCGGATTCGGTGATGGGGTTTCTCGGTTTGGGTGATAAGTTTGACGTACCCATTTGTAGAGATAATAAAGATGATAGGAAAATCTCTGCATTAGTAAACATAAAGAATATTGAAGTTAATCATAGAAAGTTTCCCAGTGACAACCTGGATAATTTGAGATTTTTGATAGCGAGTTCGGTACATAAGTTTCTGAGTAAACAAAAACATGTAGGTTACATCGATAATTACATTTGTAATAGATACTCCAATTGCTCAAAATTTTTGAAATCTAACAAAATATTTTTGCAACTAAAGCTGATAAAGGCCAGGTTACTGTGCTGATGGACCGGACAGACTATGTTGAGAAAATGAATTTTTTATTGAAAGACGATTCTACGTATAGATCACTTAATAGGACTCCGTTGAAGTCACTAAGCACGAGGGTCGCTAATTTATTAAAATCTTGGTTGGATAATAGATTAATAGATGATAACACATACAGACAATTGAGGTGTACGAATGGTAATTTGCCTCGTGCTTATGGCTTACCAAAGATTCATAAGGTAGGTTACCCTCTCCGCGTCATAATTTCAACTGTAGGAAGTCCTGTTTACAACATAGCATCCTTTTTGAGTGAGATACTACAAAATGCAGTCAATAAACCTCGATCTCATGTCAAAGATAGTTGGTCCTTTGTGGAGATTATTAAAGACAGAAACATCGACGACAGCCATGTTATGATTTCGTTGGACGTGACTTCACTTTTTACTAACACCCCGTGGGAATTAATTAAAATAGCAATAGAAAACCGATGGGATGACATCTCACAATTTACTTCGTTTAGCCTTGCGCAGTTTTTACACGCCATTGACACGGTTATGCGCTCAACGAGTTTCGTTTTTGACGGAAAATTTTACGAACAGGTTTTCGGTTCTCCGATGGGGTCTCCTTTGTCTCCGATTCTTTCTGACATTGTTATGGACGATTTGGAATCATATTGTTTGCGTCAATTGGATTTCGAACCCTATTGTTATTTTAGGTACGTCGATGATATTTTTTCAATTATTCCGAAAGGAAAAATTGAGGATATGCTTAGTGTGTTCAATGGTTTCCACACTCGACTTAAGTTTACGTTCGAACTAGAGAAAAATTGTTCTCTGAGTTTTTTGGATACGAACGTTATACGTATTGGTGGTAGATTGACGACCAATTGGTACCGCAAGCCTACGTATTCAGGCCACTATATTAATTTTCTGTCAAATCATTCTATGAGATATAAAATCAGCGTGATTACAAGCCTAGTTGATAGGGCTATTTACTCGCTGACCCTATGTTTCATGAAAAAAATATTAATTTAATCAAAAGAATTCTATTAATAATTGTTACCCGTTAACAATTATAAACAAAAACATTAATAAAAGACTTCGAGCGATTAAATTTGGCGGTAATCTTAACTCGCCCAATCGAAATAAATTTGATACGCGAAATTGCATTGTGTTACCTTACATTAAAGATCTGAGCGAGAATATTACGCGTTGCATTAATAAAAATAGAATTGATGCTTTATATACTGTCCCAAAAAAATTGGACACATTGATAAAAAGAGGTAAAGATGGGATCGAAAACTTAAAAAGAACTGATATTGTTTATAAAATTGAATGTGCGAATTGCGATTCGGCGTATATAGGACAGACAAAGAGACATTTAGAAACGCGCATTAAAGAACATAGTAATAACATAAAAAAAGACACGACATTGCATTCTGTCGTGAGTTTGCATCGGACTTGCAACAATCATGAGTTCCGTTGGGATTCTCCGGTGATTCTGCATGAAGAAAAACAAACAAGAAAAAGAGAAATTGCAGAAATGTTTTACATAAAAAAACAAGGAAAAAGTATTAATTTACAGAAAGATACGGAGAATTTTAGTGGGATTTATGATCGTGTTCTTGACGTTATTTAAGTCGTTTTTATTTTTACTTTATTTTTATTTTATATCCACCTATTTATTTATTTTTATTTATTTGACTTTATTATGACGATTTAAATTGCGAAAGACACATTTAGTTTCGTCTCTATTTTCTTAACGCTTAGTGACTAAGATTCTTGCGAACAGTTAACATCTATTTATTTTGTGCTTACTTCTGTCAGTCTTGCATTGTTCATCAAAACAAGCGTTAACATTGTCGGTTGTTTGCATAGAAGTTGTTTTACTGTTTTAAATTTGGTATGTAACACATTTTTGTTTTTAAATGTATAATTATTTGTTGCGAATAAGTGTATTAAATTATAATTATTTTGATCGAACTTTTTATAAATGTACTTGAAAAGGGCTGCAATGACAGCCGAAACGTTGTATTTCAAATAATTATTCATAATAAATTATCGCCAGTCTGGTCGACTTTAAACGTTGAGGAGTGGTTTTTTATTAATTATTACTGGCAACCTTAAGGATTATTATTTATAATAAAGTTATGTTGCGGAAATTAGTTCTTGAGAAATAAAATAAAGACGAAATACGAAAGAGAAAAAAGTCTGTTACTGCTTGATTCATGGACAGGACATTATTCGGAACAATTAAAAGAATTTATTCTGACAAACAAAAAAGTAAATATTTTAACAATACCAAAAAAAAAAATAGTTTTGTATAAAAATTAATTAATGAAAGGCTCGTATAATTTAACAAAATTAAATAAATCATATATAGTAGGCCAACTGAACGAAATTTTTTAAGGGAATGTAAGAGATATTGTTTGTTTCCCAACCATTTGCGTAATTTCTGTAACAATAAATTTGTTTTCCATCACTATAAATCAAAAAATAGGATGCGTGGTTTGTTGCATAATATCAGAACTGAAATTCTTAACATAGAGATATTTGATTTATATAGAACTTTAAACTCACTTAATAAAAAACGGTCAAGGCAATTCCAAATTCTCCAAAATCTTTACCATCTTATATCTGGCAGGAGATTTTAAATCACCATTGCAACTCCTTTTCTTTGTTCAACCAAAATTATATCTCATACACAAGAAAAAATTCCTATGGCTACGTAAATCGCATGAAACAGAGTACATTAAAAATATTGATCCTACCGAATTGAAAACAATATCATCGACAAATATTGTTGATAACACTGTTTCTGCCAACAGTTTTCGTTGTGCTACACATAACCCTTTACAACAAATAACCAGAAATGGTTTATTAATTTAACTGATAAAAAAATTCCCCCCAATGTAACCTGTTTGACTCTCTCTGGTACAATACGTGGTAATCATTTCATAGAATTGGATATGAAGTTATAGAACAAAATTCGGGAAAATACTGTATCAGTATGCCAGGAACGTTTTGCAGAATGGCAATCTCGTTATCGATCACGACAAAAATATCACCTTGTTTAAAGAATACTATGTCAGTAAAGTATGTTGTTGAATATTATATTGGGGTTCTATAATGTGTTTTGCGTTCATTGCAATTCAAAGCATTTGTATCTGAAAAAATATCTAATAGAGGAAATTCATTTCATGCATTGTTGTAATCATAGTGCAGTGTATTTGCAACCAATGCCAGAACTTCCTCAATTTCTTCATTCTTTATTATACGGAAGTCATGTAAAATCTAATAGTTTTTTCAACATATTCGTAGTTATAATAGTTTATTGTTCATTTGCTTCGTTTAAAAATGCAAATTGTTAAGTTGCAAGGAAGACGTCCTGGTCCATATGTTTTAAAATACAAGGACAAATTTATTATCAAATTAATACAGCAATTGTATGCGGCTCAAAATGAAGTGAAAGTCCCACTTATGGCCAACTTTTCATTGTGGATTCAAATGAAGCGATTAATCATCGTCTTAGTCAAAAATTCGTGTTAGATTTTGGAATTAATCAAAACCTTGAACATATAATGCGAGAATTTAATGTATTTTCTCAATCTTATCAAATGATGGGTGAAGAATAGAAAATCAACGATGTTTAGAAATGGAATCTGGTGAATTATTACCGGAATTACAATTATTATTTACTTTAAAACCAGGTATGGATCGACGTCGATATAATGCTCAAAGAACTAATGAAATTACTGCTGTTTTTTGCACAACTGCTGATGGAGAAATTCTAGAATCATACGTTACAATACGTAATAGAAGTACTAAAATTTTACAAAAAGTTAGTATTATGGATCCAAATGTTGAGCCATGGATATATCCATTGTTTTAATCCATATGGTACTTCGGATGGCATCGCGATTTAACAAAATTAAATAGTCATAGACGAATAACTAGAGGACAATAATATTAAATATCGTATGGCTATCCGTGATGAATTTAATGTTTTTTTATTAGGACGTCGCTTATTTCAGCAATGGCTTGTAGATAGTTATGTAAAATGGAAAAAGATAGAATTGATTACTGTAAAAATCATCAAAAAGAATTACGTACCGAAACATATCAAGGTTTAAGAGATTATTTACAAACTACAAGCGAATAACTTAAATGGACGTATTGGAAAAATGGTTATACTTCCTTCCACATTTATTGGGTCGCCGCGTAATATGTTGCAAAATTATCAAGATGCAATGGCAATTGTTAGTAAATTTGGTAAGCCAGATCTTTTTATCACAATGACTTGCAATCCAAAATGGCGTGAAATTGAGGAAAATCTATTGCCTGGTCAACAAGCTTCTGATAGACCTGACATTTGTGCTCGTGTTTTTAATATTAAAAAAGATTATTTAATTGATTTAATCGTTAAGCAAAAATTTTTTGGTGAAGTAGCAGCGTTTGTGTATGTCATTGAATTTCAAAAATGTGGTTTGCCACATATTCATATGTTAATTACATTAAAATATAATTTTAAAATAACAACTCCACAAATTGTTGATAAATACATTTCTGCTGAAATTCCTGATCCATGTAAAAATCGTATTTTACATGATATAATCATGAAACATATGATTCATGGACCTTGTGGTGATTGGTGTTTGGTAGATGGACGTTGTTCGAAACACTATCCGAAATCTTTTCTTGAAGAAACTAAAATGGATGAAGATGCTTATCCTTATTATTGTCGACGAAATAATGGTAGAAATTGTGAACGCCCTAGCCGATATATAGTTAATAATCGTTATGTTGTTCCATATTGCCCTATTTTATCGATTATATTTAATTGTCATATTAACGTTGAGGTAGTTTCAAGTATTAAATCGGTTAAATATTTGTATAAATATATTATAAAGGACACGATGTTGCTGCTATAGCTATAACCATTGAACCAATAACAGAAAATGTAATTATTGATCATGATGAGATACATAATTATATTGAAGCTCGTTATGTTGGACCTGTAGAAGCCAGTTGGCGTATTCTTGGTAAGAAATTACAAGATAAAAGTCATTCTATAATGCGTTTGCCAGTCCATCTTCCTAATGAACAAAATATTATAATTGAAAATGAAAACATTGACGACATAATGACTTCTGCTTTAAATCAAGTGACTATGTTAATAGATTATTTCTCATTAAACTTTCGAGATAAAGAAGCAAGAGAGTATTTATATATAGAAATTCCACGCTATTATACATTTAAAAAAGAAACAATTAATGGCAGAAATGTATCGCATTGGGTTAAACGTAAAAGTCATTATAATTGTTTAGGACGAATATATTCCGTTAGTCCAGCACAAACAGAATTATATCATTTACGATTATTATTACTCACAGTAAAGGGTGCTACAAGTTTTAATGATTATTTGAGAACTGTAAATGGAGAATTTTATCAATCATTTTCAGCGGCTTGTTTGGCGTTAGGTTTAATCGAAGATGATGATGAATGGAAACGAGCTATGAATGAAGCTGTTGCATGGATGATGCCTCGACAATTTCGTAGATTATTTGTACGCATATTATTACATTGTCAACCATTATATCCTGAAGAGTTGTGGGAAAATTTTAAAGAAGCAATGTCTGAGGATTACGTTCGACATTTTGGTATATTACAAGGACAAAATAAAGCTTACGCGCAAATTAATAGTATGCTTCGTGCTGAAGGTAAAAGTTTTGCTGATTTCCCACAAATAAAACAGTTAATAGAAAATAGTACAGAGGAGGATTATATGACACTTGAAGAAACTATGGAAATAGGCACCAAGCAATACCAACAATTAAATGAGAAGCAGAAAGAGATAGTTGATCTTTTATTAAATAAATTAGATAATAATAATAATAATCATAATAATTGTTTTTATATTGATGGTCCGGGTGGATCAGGTAAAACATTTATATACACAACTATTTATCATTTAGCTAGAATTAGAAAAAAACGCGTGTGCACAATGGCTTTTACAGGTATTGCAGCGACATTATTACCTACTGGAAAAACAGTTCATAAGACATTTAAATTACCGGTGCCATTATTTGCTGATTTATCATCTGCCATTAAAATACAAACTAAAGAAGCTCAATATTTGAAAGAAACTGATATTTATATTTGGGATGAAGCACCAATGACACCACGATATGCTTTAGAGATTATGGATAGAACATTGCGTGATATTATGAATAATGATTTTCCTTTTGGCGGAAAAATTGTTTTATTAGGTGGTGATTTTAGACAACTTTTGCCAATAAAAGTACATGCTACTCGAAGTGAAATTGTAAATCTATCTATTAAATTTAGTTCTACTTGGAGATATTTTGTAAAATTTTCTTTAACACAAAATATGCGAGTTCGAGTTCTTCCAGAAGAAATTGAATTTGCAAAGTTTTTATTAAATATGGGAGATGGCGTATTAAATGATTTCAATGATAACATACAAATTCCTGAATGTTGTGTAGCACCTATTGATGCTGATATTGTGGAAGATATATTTGGTGAATTAATTAAAAAAAAAAGAGTTTGTTGAAGTAGCTAAATGTGCAATACTTTCTGCAAGAAATGTTGATGTAAACGAAATAAATCAAAAAGTTGTTGAATTATTAGATATAACTGGTGAACGAATTTATACAAGTATAGACAGTGCTGTAAATGATGACAATGGTGACATTGGTGAAGCTTTGTTACCGGAATATTTGAATAGTTTATCTCCATCATCTCTTCCTCCTCATGAATTGCGTTTAAGGCCAAATTGTATCATTATGCTGATCAGAAATCTTAGTATCAATGAAGGTCTTTGTAATGGTACTAGATTAATAATTATAGAGCTTGCAGATCATTTATTAAAGTGTAAGATTTTAACAGGTGACAAAGCAGGAGATATTGTTTTTTTTTAATCGTATAACATTATATTGTGAAAATGTATATCCCTTTACTTTTTCTAGAAGACAATTTCCGATAAAATTAGCTTTTGCTATGACAATTAACAAATCACAAGGACAAACGTTTGATAGAATTGGTCTAGATCTTCGTAAAGATGTTTTTAATCATGGGCAACTTTATGTTGCTTTTTCGCGAGTTCGTTCTTGGCAAGCGTTAAAAGTTTACCTTGGTAATCAACATAATAATAGATACGTAAAAAATTATGTATATAAGGAAATATTTATTTAACTTTCTACTTTTTAAATCTGATTAATAATAATTTATGTTAAAATAATAGTAATAATAAAAGTAATAATTTATTTAATTTATTCTAAAAATAAAATTTTCTCTCTTAAGAACATAACAACTAATAAAGAATGGAAAAATTATATAATTAAAATACTTATGCAAAAAAAAGATAATTGTGCAATTGTGTAAATAATATAAATGAATGATAAGATATTATTAGTACTGTCTTATACATATATAGTACTGTTTTATATATTACTTTCAATTTTGTGATATCTGACAAAACTGTTTACAAGAGATGTTTTATACCTATATTCTTTATCCATTACAATGCATCTTCTTTTTAGAAAGTTGCGAATTCTCGAAAATTTGAAGTCTATGTCGAATTATTTGATAAGCATATGTAACTCTGTAAGAAGAAACTATCAAGCGTGCATTGTAATAAAAGGAGGACATATAGAACGTCTTCTGTAAATATAGGTTTGTAAACACAGAGGTAAACCTTCATTTGCGACACGTAAAAAATAATTATAAATTTCTGAATGTTTAAAATGTTAAATTTCTGAATGTTAAATTTCTGAATACGGTTGAATATTTCCTATACAATACATATTAGAAAAAATGTTTTAAATAAAAGTTGTATAGCTTAAAAAAATGTATTCATTTGATCTTGGGATGATCTTGAAAAACACAATCCTCGTCAACATAAAAATTTTAAATGAAAACCTCTAATTTTTATTACATATTCTTGTAGCTTAGCTCGAGAATTTTCCAAAACACTATAATAAAATATTTTTCTCTTACGTACTTTTCGACTTATAAAGGATTGAAGTTGACAATTTTTTGACATAGAATGTAAACTATTTTGCAAAATATTCAGTTTTCGGTAATCATATCTTAATATTTTTATGCGCTAAATAATAAGACGAATCAATTGGTGTAAACAAAAGACATAGTTTCTTTAAAAAAGATATATGTAATTTGCAACACATTTTTTTAAAAGCAACTATGTGTTTTCTTTACATCAATAGATTGGTCTCATTATGCGGGGCATAAAAATAGTAAGGTATGATTACCGAAAACTGAATATTTTGCAAGATATTTTACATTTTATGTCAGAAAGTTGTCAACTTCAAATCTTTATAAGTAGAAAAGTACGTACGTAAGAGAAAAATATTTTATTAGTGTTTTGAAAAGCTCTCGAGTTAAGCTACAAGAATATGTAATAAAAATTGGGGATTTCCATTTAAAATTTTTATGTTGACAAGGATTGTTTTTCAAGGTCATCCCAAGGTCAAATGAATACCATCTCAGTTAATACATTTTTTTTAAGCTATACAACTTTTATTTAAAACATTTTTTCTAATATGTATTGTATAAGAAATATTCAACCGTATTCAGACTTTTGGCACACCCTGTATAGAGCATTTTAAAAATCTAGAAACAGTCGCATATATCATATAGATAATACATTTTAGAAAAAAATATTTTAGACAAAAATATTATAGTAATATTATTATATTATTTTTCATTGAAAACATTTTTCGATAGTTGCATGTATAATAAAAAGATATTCAGATCAAAAAATTAATTGTCTCACTCTGTATGTTTTCCTCTTAATGAAATCGAAACTTCATGATATTTAGTTGTTGGGATTGGATTTCTCATAATCGATTTATGCGACTAGGTTTGATTGCAATTTCATTATATTGAATGTTGCTAAGCAATTAATAAATAAAAAAAGATGAGTGACGAGTTGTTACTGATTTTCATTAGTAGCAACCAGACGTTTTCACAAGTAACATCACAATATCGAAGAAGAAAGAATTATTAGAAATAATGCAGGAAGATCTTAGAAAAGAAGTAGAAGAATTAGACGGGATGGAAATTTTAACTTCAAATGAAGTTTTAGATAATATTCAAGTTTTCGATTCAACTGTGTGAGTATTAAATTTTGATTTAATTATTTTTAATTAAAAACACATTTTTATGTAATTCTTATCATTTTTTACGTATAAAAAAGATTAAATTATAAAGGAAATCATTATTATATGAAATATTTTACAATTTATTTTACAATTAATATACAGAGACAGAAATAGTTTATGATAATTAACTGTTTAATTTATGTTCAAATTGTTAATTATTTATATCGCTTCATTTTTAGAATTGTACTGTTAAGGATTGTTTAACATATAAAATATTTCAACAGATAATTATTTTAACATTTTTATACAAAACAGAGCTTGGCACAATTTGCATATATTGATTGATTTTTGAGAGTCACCGCCTTTCCTTTACGTCTTAACGTTTTAGCAACGAACTGTTTAACAGCCTAACTAAGCACGTGGCGCTCTGTCTCAGGTACGCATCTCTAACACGACGTGATTCTGTATTTCCCGTGACTGCCAAATATCAATGTTTTTAAATGCGATTTTTAAAATCTTTCTTTCTAAATAGTTAAATCAGTAACAAAATTTTAATTCTTAATTAATAATTACATTTACGATATAATAATCCTAAAATATTAAATTATATGCAATAGATTAAAAATATCTTAAGGATACGGGGGATATGAAATCACGTTGTGTTACATAAATGCGACGTACCTGAGACAGAACGCTGCGTGCTTAGTTACAGCTGTTAGATGATTTGTTGTTAAAACGTCAAGATGTAAGAGGTAGGCAGTAATTTTCAAAAATCGGTCGAAATATGCAAATTATATCAAATTCTGTTGTAGAATAATAAAAAAACAAAAAATAAAATTTCAAAATACAAATTGTTTCAAATTCTTTTGTCTTTTACTTGATTTTATATTTTGTTAATATTTTTATTGTTTTTATTATTAATTTAATATTAATATATTTTGCATTGTAAATTGCATTTTATAATGTTATGTAATAAACTCTTTCCTATTGTAATTTTTTATTTTAAATTTTATATTTTTTATATTTTATTGTTATTTGCGCGTGTGTGCTACATTTTCTTACATGTATTTCATTATTTTTTTACAACTTATATTCTAAAATATTCTTATATATATACTTTTAAATTTAATTATTCTAAAATTTAATTATTTGATTTTATAAAAATTAATATTCTTATATCATGATAATATATGCAATAATTACAATAAATGTGACATATTAAAATCAATGATGGAATAATATAAATATAAAATAAAATACGCGAGACGTTTCGACACTAACTTGTGTCTGATTTTTCAGTCGCTTTTTTCTTCAATTTCTAATGTAGTGTTTTTTCCATTCGAAATTCTTTCTTCCTTCATTGTCCATGAGTTAAAATGTGTTTTGATGTGGTCGTTTATATATAAAATCAAATAGTTTAATTTCTAATAATTAAATTTAAAAGAACATTTTATAATTTAATTTAATTTAAAATTTAATCAAAACATAATTTCTATGATAAATTAATACCTAATCAAAACATCACATACCAATGCTCAAGCTCGTATGACAATAAAAACAATGATAAATTATTAAATTAAGGCCATGTGTAACGAGCAATACGATATTATTTTATTATTGAGAAGAAAATTCTTAATTTGAAATAATAATTATACAAACGTTTCGAGCTCTACTTGCTCCTCTTCAGTGCGCAAAAAAATAGTGATAATAAATAACGATAATAAATAAATACATAAAATTCTAATAAAAAATCCGCAATACATAGTCAATATAAGTTATATAGTTGAGTCATAGTTAAAACGCTTTATATGTGCATGTTATATACAATTAAAATCAGAATGTTAAAAAAATTAATTTTTTATAAAAAATATTAAATTTTAAATAAAGAATTTAACATATATATAATAGTAAGGTATAAATTATAATATTGATAAGAATATTTGTTTATAATCATGATATAAATAATATACATTAAAATATACATAAGTTTTTAGATTTACAATTGTAATATATAAAAATTATATTTAAGATGATAATTTAACAAATAGAGGAATAAAATTTAATTAACGTTTTAAAGTAAAGCAGATACAGTGAGTATCAACAGATGTAAAACATAATATTAATAAAAATATTTATTTGCTCATGTATATATATAATAATACATAGATCAAAATATAAAATTTCAGTTTTGCAATAATATACAAATTATATGCTGTAAAAAAAAAAATAAAATATGTAAAAAAATGGAGGATCATAGAAACACATAATAGAGAAGATGAGAAAGGCAACGATAGCAATAAAGATGACATAGAGCGTAGGAGAAAGGTTATTTAAACAGGATTTTAAACAGGAGAAGATGAATGAAGATGTTTGAAACCTTAATAGCAAGCATATTATGTGGAGCAGAGATCTGGATATGGAAGATGGAAGAAAAACTAGACAAAATAAAGAGGAAATATGTGAAATGGAGACTAGACAGAAGATTGGACAGAAGAACGCCAAATTACATAATAATGGAAGAGACGAAAATGAAAGAAATAAAAATGAGAGCATTGAAAATGGAGATCAAGTATGAGGAGAAAGCAAGAAAATCGAAAAAGAAAATATACAATAGAATGTATAAAAAAATGGAGAAAGAGTAAAAGAGGAGAAGAAAGTATATGAGAAAGAAAAAGAAGAGAGGTATTGGAAGAGGTAGGAATTATATATTAAAATAGATAAGTTTTAGTTTTGCAATAATATACAAATTATATGCTGTAAAATATCGAAATAAGATAATCGCATTGGCGCGCGCGAAGCGCGCGCGACGATCTAGTCCTATCTGAAAAAGTGCATGACATCGATTCTCGCATATCTCGAAAGTATTGTTGTCGCTTTTCCGCGATGCTGATTGGTTCTTTCGTTGGGCTTACTTCGTGAGCAACTGTCGTCGCAGCGAAGATCGCGCGTTTTGACAGTTATGTAAATCGAAGGTTATTAGTAACAGCCGGGTTAAGTGAAAGATTATGTTAAAAATCAAGGTAAAGGTTTCTCTTTTCTCCTTGGACGTGTTCAAGATTACTTCATCAGATAAGTTCAGATAACGTTTCTAATAGAACTTGTGTTTTTGATATTTAATTAATACTTTATATATTATAAAAAATTGATACTTTGTGTTATATATTTTATTTTTAGTTAATGTTTTAAAGAAAGAAAGGAGGAAATAAAGAAGACAAAGAGTTTAAAATAAAGTGAAAGAAGGAAGAAAGGATGTTACAAAAGATAATTGTGCGGTAATTATTATTATTATTATTATTATTATTATTATTTTATAAAAATGTTCGACTTACGAGATTATATAACAAAATTCTAAAGGATTCATTGTATAAAAATATTTACAGAGGATTCCATACTATGTTATTCGATAAGAGATATGATAATGACTGATGCAGTGTCCGTTCCAAAGCGCATATATCCTCGTGGTTTTTGTAAAAGGATCACCATAAGATCAGAGTGTTTTGATGGAGGTTTAGTTCTTGATGGTGGAATAGCAGTTCCCTTTAATTTCAGCACTGTCGCGGAAATAGCAACTTTTCCCGAAGACTCTTTGCGAACTATCACTCTTCCTGATTGAAACGATTGTTAGGATAATTTTGAAGAAGTATTTTATAGCATTGATATAAATATGATAATTTGTTATCATGTAAATAACATTCTCGCATTTTTCGTATTTTTTATGAAAAATAATTTTTTGGGAAGAATATTTATAGAACATTAATATATAAAAGAATGGAATCAGTCTTATACATGTCTGTACTAAGAAAGAAATGATGGAAATATTTATTTATATTATATTCAGGTATTATATGCATATAAGTTTAATGTAAAAATTTTTTTAATGCATAAAGTTATAAATATATAAATATAATATAATATAAATATAATATAAATAAATATAATACAAATAAATCATCTATGATTTATTTGATTGTGAGTCAAAGTAAAGAGCATTTTTAACATCCATGTCTTTTAAATAAATGATATATCTAGGAACATGATCATGTATATAAGGATATATTTAAGATGCCCAATATTGCCTACTATTGTTAATGTAAGATAATATGGATATATATAACATATGTATCTATATGAATATTTTATATGAAATTACTTTTAGTATTATAAGCCAATCCGAACAAACTTTAACACTAAGTTGTACTATTTTTTTATATACATATTTTTAGAGTACTTTATAATTTATATAAATTTAGAACAAAAACTTTATATTATTGTATCTTTGCTGTTCACTTAATTTCATAAATCAAAATGTATTTTTTCATTAAAAAAACCTTATAATGTATTGTGTATAATTTTGTAAAGTTATTTTTTAGGCATCCTATGCATTTTTCATGCTAGAATTAATTAATTCTAATTGTTAGACATACATATATATTTTGCAATTCCTAGACATACATATATATTTACATTTTTTATAACGCATTATAGCTAGCAAGAAAAATATGCTGTGTGCCATAGATTTTATATTTTCGTGATATACATATTTATATATCTCATATTAAATTATTAATTTATAAATTTATTAATGTATAAATTAATTTATAAATTTATTAAAAATTATAACTGTACTAATTTATAAATTAATTAAATTATAAAGAAGGTGCGTTGACACACGCGCTCGACACGAGACGCGCACGCACGCAACACATGGATTGGGAACCAATGAATGATGAAGCCATTGCACAAGAGGTATTATCAATATAATTAAAACATTAATTAATTTGTGTATTTATGTATCATAGAGAATTATCTTATTTTAACTGTGTGTTTTAGTAATCTCAAATATTTTATATTTTTTACTCATTTTTTAAAATTTATATTAATTAGGAATCTATTGTGTGTTTTATGTATATATCTTATCTATACAATAATAGTGAAAACAATATAATTTTTCATTTAATATATTTAATATAGGTTGAAGTTGTTAGAACACAATTAGGGAGAAACCTGAATCATATTGAGACAAATTGTATATCGGGAAATATTTTAGAATTAATACATCATAATAGAGCAGAGTTACATAAGAAGAGTCTACTATATATATTGTTGTAGATACTAATGTATTTCTACTTGATCAAATCTTCAAATTATTGAAGAAGCAAGAGATGCAACATTTAAAAATTATTCACGTCCTTTTATTGTAATTCCAGACTGTGATACATGATAAGATATTAATATAATGAATACATTCTATTTTTTGCTCTCACTTCTACATCTATGAGAGTTTTATTCTATGAATGTTATATTTTTATAACAGGAATTGGATTATATAAAGAGTAATAAGTCTCTACTTGAGTTGTTGAAGAAAGCTAGGAAAACAATATCCATTTGA
>NW_028190620.1:0-27500 GCF_048542155.1 Nylanderia fulva | reverse complement strand
GTGTATTCTCAGCACCACCATTGCAGGCTTGAATGAAAGAATTAATTGTTACTGATGAAATCGATATATTGTAGTCGTCGGAATCCATTTTCAATTTGCCCGGGCATAGATCGCTTAGGAAAATCGGTTCCGAAATTCTCAAGCACTCATTGCACTTCACGCGCGCATTGAAAAAAACGGAAACGATTTCGAAGCGGTTCGAGCATCAGTATTACCCGTTTATGCGTTTCATGCGCACACACGGAACGCAACCAAGGTCGAATCATTTGATTGATGCCAGTAGTTCTCGACACAATCCGACCATAAGAGCCGTGGCTTTACAGCAAAAAAGCACGCGGTTTTGCAAAAAAAAAAACCGCTGTTTATTGGTTGTAGAAATTATCCCCTCTCTTTCCGTGCGCATAGTTTACGCTTGTATAATTTTACAATGACGCAGGAAGCTGACTGGGCAGGAGGATACAGATAGGACATAAACTTCTGGGTACTGCTGCAAGTGTATAATGCTCTAGTATTAGGAAAACACCATAAATCAATCCTCTGTGGGCCCTTTCTTCCTCGGAAGCTAATATGTGGCACTAGCAAGTGCTGCTACTGGAGTTCGTCTGGCTATGAAATTTAGTGTGATTTCGGCGTGGCGTAAGTTTAATGATCCATATAATTGTTTGAAGACATCAATCTTGCATTCGTTTACGCTTAAAATGGGAACATCCGTAAACTCAACATATAGAAGTAGAATTATTAAGTAACGTGTGAGACGATTTGTTTGCTGATACAAATAATCGATGAAAGTATCTACGTCTAAAGAACAGTTACAGCCTTTTTAACTCAAGTTTACACTGGGACTATTTTGAAAAAAATTGAGGTAAATCTCTAGGTTGTTCTACCAAATAGTATCATTTTTTTATTGTGGTATGAACAATATGTATCTGTGAATTATTTAACTATTATATTGAAGGGAGTGATAAAATAGGCATTATAAATATTTAAAATCTGGTCTGACAATGAGTCAGTAGACCTTAAAGTGCGCTAGTTTATTCCTACTTTATACAGAGTTCTCTGTTTGTGCGAGAACCTTCGAGATAATTTCCCATATGCAAAGTTGTTTTCTAATTCGCTGATTCTTGGATAACGAAAGTGGATAGTGAACGTGAAAAAAGGTTTGAATCTTTTACCAACCAATTTATTAAAAACAGTCCGCCCTGTTTTTCAATTAACACCAGTCGGAATTTAATTCAACGAATGTACTCTGACGATCGTATCACGCTCGACGTTCTCATTCGATTAATACGCAAAGTCCAACGCGTGATTTTTATCGAGAGGGATAAAAAAAAGGGGCACCTTGCTCCGTTATTCTCATGGACAGACTGGATCTCACTTTTTGCATTCGGAAACGAGATCGTCCGAAGATCACAAATAAGGCGGCGTGGCACGTACGTGTCGACTCGATTCGCTGGAGCTTGAGCCGAGTATCGAAACATTCGAGGGAAACACCAGTGTTTGTCCTTTCGAGCGCGTGATGTCGAAAAAAAATAAGCGCACAACTGGTAAGCAGAACAATATGGCCAAAAATGACTTAATTTTTCGCTTATATTTTTCCTTCAAGGTTGTGAACATGTTCGGATATTAGCAAAACGAACGTTATAGGGCCTAATTCAACTGTATTGCAGCAAATTCAGAGCAGCAGCCGATTTTGCTGTGCGCCACAACAAATCAAACAGTGTGAAATTTGGCGAGCAATTAGCTCCACTGCTTGTCGATTTGTCTGCGTGCAGTCTGAATTGGGCTTATGAGTAATCACAACTTTAAATATTTGGATTGTGACAAGTTTGTTTATTTTTTAACCTTGTGAATTGATTCGATCAGTTTGCACTAACTTTGAGTTGGCCCAACAGCAACTGCTTTCAGAAGCTGTCAAACGTGTTGTGTATGCCACTTCATTGATCGCACCGAGGATTTATTCAGTGGCCCGAAATGAAGATGTTGCCGCCAATTTATGGAACCCAATTCGAAGCATTTGTGGTTTCCCAAAGTGATTAGTGCCCTAACAGGGTCCCCACATCAAAGATCCCGAGGCTCCATCAATTGATGCTGTTTATAGATAAATCGGAAAGATTTTGCACTTTAAGTGCAAGTAGTGTAGTGATTCGCGTAGCCTTTTCACGCACTGTTATGCAGACATCAAGTAGGATCGGTGGCACGATGATAGAGTTTTTAGAAACTCCCCCCGTAGAACCGTTTTCGAGGAGACTGACCTATATTTTTCTAATGCTCCGGGTTATTATGAGAGAGCTGAAGGTTCCATACTCCAACTTTTGGTCCATTTCGCGACAAGGGACATTGGTCAAACAGACAAAAAACGTTAATTATGCTGTTGTCAAGCAACGGAGAATGGTGGGTTTTGAACGTACCAATTGGGCAGTTTAAAACTGCGTTTAGAATGACTGTTAGAATTCGTTACCATTGACGAACGTTTTAAACAAATTCCCAAATTTTATAATAGATGTTGTGTGTAACATGTGTAATAAACAGATGATTACAAAATGAATGTATTGGTAATGTGTTGGTATTCAACATATGACCAGGCAAGATTACAACAGCATGTCGCAACGATAACACTGAACTAGGAACTGCGACAAGAATAAACGTATGAACGAATTGCAAATGAAGCTTCAATTTGATTATGAATAAATGTACAATGATTGTAAATGTAGGGATTCTAAATAATGTAAGAACACATGCTTTTATGTTTAATTTGTTATTTTATTATTGCTAGATCACCTTTAATCTGAGAAAACTATTCTTTATTCTAAAAAGTGGGCGCTAACCAGCGGCAAAGAACGGCAGAGGTGAAAAAAAGACGTGAAGAAATACATGAATATAGCTTGGGCAGCGGTGGAATCGAGAGGGCTCATTAGTTAACAGAAAAACAAAGTGGGCTTCCGGTTACCGTAAGACGAGTGAGTGACAGGTGGGTGAACCGGGGCAAATATTTTGTAGAAAAGATGAGAAGGGGTGAGGTGAATACGCTAGGAGGTGAAGGGTGTAGGAAAAACCGCGGCGGCTAGATTGAAGGATAGAGGGAAGGGGGGGGGGGGGGGGGGGTCGCAGACTCAAGGGGTAAGGATTAAACTATAAATTAGGAAATGAGACACGTGTACACTTAGACACGTGGAAGAAAGAGCTAGGTGTAGGGAGTCAGGTGTGTAAGATCAGAATCGGGAATTCACTATGGAATTCCCTAGCGCGTTTTAGCGAGTTGGCGCCATATATTAGTGAATCCAAGAACAGAAAGCGGATAAGGACAAATGAATAAATGACGAGATTATTATAGATAAGGAGGTAGAAACACAAGAGTGATCGATGTTATATGAAGGGGGACAATGGAGATGAGAAGAAATCAAAAAGAAGGCAGGATGCCGAGAGATTAGATGGTGGGGAAGGAACCGGATGATCAGTATGGGATTTTAGATAATTTTCTTTAAAATGAAAAGAGATAGAAGGGGGAGAGGATGTAAGAGGAAAGGAAAGAAGCCTACGAAGTGAGGCAAAAGACATAAAGGCTGAATAATATGAGGGGGGATAGAAATGGTGATATGTTAAGAATATGATGGAGAATATTTAGAAGATCACAAGAAGTTTAGGCCGGAAGAGAAGAGTTGAAGATAAGATTTGGAAAAAGGAGGGGGATGGAGGAGAATACAGAAGAGAACGATAACAGAGATATATAGCCTGAAGAAGTGATTATGATTTGGAGCCAAGAGTATAGGAAAGATGAAAAAAGGAGAAAGATCACTATATGGTGGCGAAGGAGGGATTAGGGTGATAATGACTAGACAAATAATAGGAAAAAGTGAAGGACATAGGAAAGAAATTAGAATGGCAAGAAAGAGAAGAGATAATATAACATAGTAAAAAAAAAGGAATGGCGGAAGGGAAGGAAGTTGAAAAGTAAAGAGTAGATAATGTTAATTAAAGCTAGATGAAAGCAGAAATATAATGGTAAGGATGTTGGAAGGAAAGGAAGTTAAGGAATGTGAAATTTTGGGTAGTGAAACTAGAAGTAGTAGAGACAAAAGACTGAGTGTAGAGTAAGATGATATTAATATTAAAGAATTTGAGAAATAAAATGATTTACCATGGAAGAGAGAAAGATAAAATGAACTAACTGGAGATCGGGAGAGATAGAAAGTTAGAAATGAAACAATTATGGACGACTATGGAAAGAATAAAAATCATGAGGTATGGTGGAGATGGAAAGAGAGAAGGTGTGCTTAAAAAACTTGAAAGGAGAATTAGAGAAGGTATAGAAAAAGGAGGGGGAAGAAGGGGGGATGAAACATGAATTGAAGAAAAAAGGGATAGAAGAATGGAAAGAGAAGAAAGAGGAAAGTAGGAGGGAGAACATAGTAATAAGAGAAAGGAGGAAGGAGAACGGCGACGGAGGCAGAAAGTAACAATGATATAAAGGAAAAAGAGGAGAGTAGAGATTGAAGGAAAATATGTTTGGAATGTGCAGGGCTGAAGATAGGAAAATTCTGGAAGGAAATAGATATTGGTAGTGTGGTGATTGATGTACCATGGATATAGGACAGGGGTGTGAGCGATTAAAAAGAGGTTACCAAATTATATAGATGGGAGAATGCAGCATCAAAGATGATAATAATAAGGAGACCGATGGGGAATTATCCATGGGTGTACGGGAGGAGAGGGGAGATAAAAGTATCAAGGAATGGGGAGAAAGTCGGAGGTAATAAGTGATGGCGATTAAAGTAGTAAGAGAGAATGGAGGTTATAGGCGTCTACGATCAACTGGGACATGAAAAGGAAATTGGCGACATGCAGGAAATGGCATTGAAGATAAATAAGAAATAATTGGACAAATTTTGGGAGGAGATTTCACGCAATGACAGGTAGAAGGGGGGGGGTTGTAGGGAGGAGAGAAGAAGAAAGAAGAGTCGAAGGACAAGAAAGTAATTAGGAGGAGAAGTTGATAAAAGAGTTTGAATGGTAGATGTGAATCTTTAATTTATTGATCAGAGGTTGATAGAAATGTCATTGACACCTCCACAGTAGGAAGAGGGGAATCGTGATAGATTCTGTGGAGGAAGGATAGAGTAAAAGAGGATAAAGATAGGGATGTTGGAGATAACAAAGAATCGGACCATCACCCCTGGATTGTAACGCTAGAAGAAGAGGATTATCTTAAAAAGGGAAAAGGTGTGGGAGGTAAAATGATATTAAACAGATGGAGATGTGACAAAGAGGGAGGAGAAAAAATAAGAGAGTGAAGTAGTATGGGGATGAGGGGTGGAGGACTGGGATTGAAGAGGATCTAGAGAAAAAATATGAAGAATCGAAGAGGAATTGAGAGAATATAAAAACATAGATGTTGATGTGCCTGTGAAATTACATTTTGTTGTGACGATGACTGTTAGATAATAGAAGAAGTGAGTACAAAATTTAAGGGAATGAGAAAGAAAGGGGAGGATGAGAAGGATATAGAAAGTAAAAGTCGTAATATAAGCTAATTTTTAAATTACGCAGGATTATTATAGATCTACATCGTTGGTACAATTAGTCTATCAGATGCAAGAACGGAAGAAGGTATGGAAGATTATTACCATGAAAGTGAAAAAGAGAGAAGGGGTGAATGAGGTAGACATAAACGGCTGGAGGCAATGGAAGGAATACTTCATGGACTTATTGGGAGGGATAGAGGGAAAAGTGGTTAAGAGGAGGAAAAGAAAAAAGGTGAGAGGTATGAGGAATTCGAATGATATAAGCAGTGTAGGAAATGTGAAGAGGGATGCTGGGAAAACTGAAGAAAAAGGAAAAGTCAGCGGGGGAGGATTGGATACCTATGAAGGTATGGAAATATGGAGTGGGAGAGGGTATGAAGAGTGGGTATGGGAAATTTGCAACAGATTATGCGAGTAGTGAGAGTAGAGTGTGCCGAGAGGTGGAAAGAATGGTATAATAGTGCCACTGTTGAAAAATGGAACGGGGGAATAAAGTGGAAAACATAGAGGAGTTACATTGATGCCAACGCTATACAAGGTATACGTGGGGATTTAACTGAAAGGTTAAAGGAAGAAATGGAGGGGAAGAATATGATACCGGAGAGTCAGACAGGTTTTAGGAAGGGAATGGGGGTGATGGATAGTATCTATGTGTTGAACTTATCTGGTGAATAAGATGGTAAATAAGAAGGGGAGGAAAGGTAGTCGCGGCAATTTATGGACCTGAAGGCGGCGTTTGATTCGGTAGATAGGGAGGTGTTAATGGGATGCAGATGAGAGGAGGGGAGTGAGGGAGGGGTTTAAGGAGTAGGATAGAAGAGGTGTTACAGGGAACGAGGAGTAAGGGTAAGAGTGGGGAAGAGGAGGGAGAAAATTTTTGGACGGCAAGGGGGGGTGAGGCAAGGTGCCCAATGAGTCCGCACTTATTCAGTTTGCTGATAGCGGATATAGAGGAAGTGCTAAGAAAAGGAGGTTGGGGGGGGGGTGAAACTGGGAGGGGGAAAAAGGTGCATTGTTTGGCGTACGCAGATGATATGGTACTGTGGGCGGAGGATGAAGAAGGGATGATACATATGTTGGGGAAAAATGGAGAGTTATATGGACAAGAAAAGGTTAGAGGTGAATGTGGATAAGACAAAAGGTAATGAGGTTTAAAAGGGAGGAGGAAGAATGAAGAGAGTGGAGTGGACGATGGAAAGGAAAAAGGTTAGAGGAAGTGAAAGAATTACATATTTAGGGTATAGAGCTACAGAGGAACGGGGGGCAGGAGGCGCAGGTAAAGAACAGAGTTAGGAAAGCGGAGCAGGTGATAAGACAGGTGTGGGGAATGTGAAAGAGAAGAGTTTGCAGGAGACTGGATTGAAAAAGAGTATGGCTAATGGAAAGGTTGGTGGGGACGGTGTTGGAATATGGGGCGGAAATATGGGGATGGAAGGAGAGGAGAGAGGTGGAGGCAATGCAGGAGCGATGGATTAGGTGGACGTTAGGAGTAGACTGGTGCACGCCGGGGTATATGGTAAGAGAGGAGATAGGAAAAGACAAATTTAGGATAAGGGCAGGAAGGAGGGCGGTAGGGTATGAGAGGAAGTTGGAGGAAGGAAGGAGAGGAAGTTTAGCGAGGAAATGTTTTGAGGATATGAAAGAGAGGATAAGAGGAGGAAAGGAAAGAACGATGTGGGAGGAAGAGAGGGAGAAATTCTGGGAAGAAAGAGGAATAGAAGGGAAAGAGATGGAGGAAAAAAGGGGAAGGGGAGAGGAAGTATATGAGGGGTGAGAGCAGAAAGACAGGGAAAGCAAAAGGAGGAAAGATGGGAGAGGATAAGAGAGTCGAGATATAATAGATGGTATGGGGAATGGAAGGAGGAGGGTTTACCGGAATACCTGAGAAAGGGATTGGGGAAAGTAGATGGAGAAGGATAGTTAGGTTCAGAATGAACAATGAGATGAGAGGGGCAGAGATACTGGAAGAAGAAGGCGGCGAAAAGAAGGATGTAGGTTATGGGGGATAGAAGAATAAACATAGGAGCATTGATAGGAGAATGTGGGGGAGAAGGGGGAGGGAAGGGAAACTTGGTGGGAAAGAATGAAGGAAATATTGCAGGAAGGAGGAGAGAAGGGGAAGGGATGGATAAGATAAATAGAGAAAAAGAGGGAAGAGGGAAGAACGGAAGAAAGGAGGGAGGGAGGGGAAAAAGGAGGAGGAAGGAAGTATGAGGAGGAGAATGAGTTGAGGTATGAATGAGGTGGTGGAGAATATATGGGGAATCGGAACCGAAGAGAAGCGATAGGTAGGGACGGCTCTTTCTCTCTCTAAAGTAGTAGATAAGTAGGTTAAGGTAGAATTAAGTTATTTGTAAATTAGATGTAAGAGTAGAGATAAGAGTAGATATAAGTAAAGATTGTAAGAGTTTGTGAAAGGTTGGGGAACGCTCCTTCAAAAGCGCCTTCAATCCCTCAGGGGAAGAATAAAGAATTGAAAAACAAATTGAAGTTTAAAAACAAAACTTAAAACTCATAACTGATCAATGGAGAACTAAAGTGATTTCCAAAAAATCGACTTGGAAAAATAATGGCTATGTGAAATGTTTATAAAGAATTCGAACAAATTACATTTATTTGAAACATTCGATCAAAACTCAGGCACGAGAAGTTTCCTCTAGTCGATCAAAGGTGTTTGTATACAAAAAGCTTCTTATTTATCTACCTCATCTATCTTTTAAATTAATGTAGATTGCTTGATGTTTATATGTTATAATCATATTTTGCAGAGCCTTCCTTTTTTCATATCTGAATCAGATAAAAATAGATTTTTTGTGAAAATCACTTCAGCTTTTTCTTCCGATAAAATAAACATACAAATTTAATCGTTTCAATTTTCAACTTATACAAAAGAACAAACTTGTAACGCTTAACTTTTAAATCTTAAACTTATTTTGTCTAACAAGCCTAGACTATAGAAACCCCGCAAACGAAATGAAGTTGGATGGAATTAAACAACAGAAAAACGCGATTAAAAGACACTGAAAAGACTTCATTCTGATGACTAGTGAATATTTTGAATTTCATTCAATCCCGATTTTGCTGCACATAATTTAATAACGTTTTAATTGGTACGGATTAATCCGTTTCTGATTTTATCTCTTCAATAGGAGAGCTTGTTTTATTTAAAACAATAGTTTTAAAAACTATAGAATAAATAGTTTTGTAACTATTATTTTAAATAAAACAAGCTCTTCTATTGGAGAGATGAAATCCGGAACGGATTAATCCGTACCAGTTGAAAACGCTATGAACACATCCATATCATTTACTAAGAGATGGAACAAACCGCATTTATTTATTTAAAATTGCTGCAATATGGAGATTAATGATTTCTGTACTTCCATTTGCTCGTTATGCCTCTTCTCACGATCTTTTCTTTTTTCTTGCGTGAAAGACGACGGTCAGTATTTAAAAGTTCACGCACTTTCACCAAATTTTCATGAGTTCGGCTTGTGGAAGGTCTCCCAGCGCGGTCATCGTCGTCAACGTCCTCGCGGCCATCTTTGAACCTCTTGTGCCACATGAAAACCATTGCACGTGACATGGCTTCTTCTTTATAGGCCTCTTGAATCATACCAAAAGTCTCTGTAGCGGTTTTGTTCAGTTTCGCACAGAACTTTATCGAATAACGCTGCATTTTCGACTCTCCGAGTTTTCGACAGAGGTCACTGACACGCACTTACGCCACTAGCGATCTGCTCACTCCAGCGTCTCGGAGGCAATTGCCGCTGAACGGTCGGTTAGCTGACACCCCCAACTACTTTACCCTGTCGGTGGAACCGGTCTGCGCGCCTTCCCCTACTCAAGAAAAAATCAGTCTTGAAACTTTGTGAACGTACCGGGTATTAATTTCATTACACGCATGTGAAGATATTGCATACAAAAAATAAAATAAACGTATACTATATAAATATCTACTAATAATAATAAATATCTATATCTTTACTGAAAAAAATGCCCACGAACTTCTGTGATTGCCACTCTTCTTATTTTGATCAACAATGTTTTTGTAGGTTTGTTTCAATCCAGACATTTTTGTGGCACATTGGTTTGATGTAACTTCATATTCTGGGTTAAAATTTTTCATCTGGGCAGCAATTTCCGTCCAAATTTTATTGCTGCGCTTTAAACCATTAGAGAAATCTTCTTCTCTTTTTCTGTATATATCTAGTAGTAAAAGTACAGCTTTGTCTGGCCATACAAACATCTTCTCTAAAAAAAAATGTTAAATTAAAAATTAACACAAATTTTAAATAAGAAATATTAACATTTATATATTATAATTAAACTTGAGTAAACATACTTGTACAATAACAAAAATTAAAGAGTTGTTTAGAGACATCGGTGACACAAAAATAAAGTCAAAAAATAAAATCTTACCGGTATCGTTTTTGTCGACATTTTCATCTATTGTATAATCTTCTGGTTTATCATTTTCTTTATTGGAGCTCTGCTCCTTCACAATAAGATTCAACAAAAATTTTTGATCTATAAGAAAACAATACAATAGTGCGCAATAGCTAACTCGGAACGACTTTCTGTGCACTCTACGCGCTTTATGCGCAACACGGAACGCACCCTTTGTATACTTCCACCATGGTCTGCGTATCCTAGCAGTGCCATGTTGCTGTTTCCAGATCTTCGAAAAAAGAGATCATAATTCAGCGTACCTCTTCCATATTGTGGCGATTGTATAATCCCACGAAATATTTACGGCGCCTGGCGCGCGGCCGCTGCGCGGCGCACGCCCGAGTTAACTCACCCGTGAGTGAGATACACGCGGGTCACTATATACACCGCGCGCGCTCAGTACCACGAATGTCCGCTAGGCGCCGCACGCCGAGATACTTTTCCGTAGGCGAAATGCCTCCCACGGAAAATATAAGTACGGCCCCCTGCGGAGACTATCGAAAAAGTTTTAGCGCATTACGCTGAAGAGACCACGTCTTCGGCGCTCCACGCCACGGTACCGGCGTCCTCCGCCCAAGCTCCGGCGATCCTCGCCTAAGTACCGGCGCTCCACGGCACTAGCGTCCTTCGCCCAAGCTCCGGCAATCTTCGCCTAAATCCCGGCGCTCTACGCCATATCAAAGGCGACTCCCGCCTCGATTCCGGCGCAGTATGCCGAGACACTGACGCTACCCGTCTCGACTCCGGCGCAACCTTGCCGACGCCCGGTGCTGCACGGACACAGAAGTTGGCTATCCAGACAGAGGAGACCGGCCATAAGGAGACCCAGGACCAGACCACGCAGACGCGTAAACACTGAGGCCGTTGGAAATACGTGCCCTTAGATTATTTACAGAAAAACTTACACGCTTCCACTTATACCAAAGAATAAATCTTTATAATACGTAATCTAAACGTGTGAATCATTAGAGGACCTTGCGACACCCTTACGTCCTTACTCTCCCACGAAAGTGAATTGTAGTAAGTATCCTACACACATATATATATATAGCATAAGATTCTCTTTAAACCGTTCCAGTGCAGGTCAGTAGCATTACTTTGAAAATGGCTCAAACAATTCACCGATGCACTCAAGTTTGGTCTTGTTGTCAGCATCAGATACATAAGACAGCCTACAAGTTCTTGAAATGGTTTCTTGTTGATGATGCAGATCTGATTTCCATTATTGTCTTGCTCCTTCCATGAAGTGACTTCCATCGGTGTCCTTGATGCTTTACATTCTTCCATGTTAAAGCGCGTTAAAAGATTCTTCATGTAAGTTGTTTGACTCAAGAACATTCCTTCGTTTGTTCTGTCTATTTTAATATTTAGAAAATTATGCAATTTTCCCAAATCTTTCATGGAAAACTCGTTCTTCAAGTTAATTTTAACTTCATGTATACTTTTCTCGCAGTTTCCAGCAATAATGATATCTTCTACATAACAGCAGATATATCTTGGAGTTTTCATTCGTATAGATGTACAGACAGTTATCATATTCAGACCTTCTAAATCCTAAATTTTTAAAGAAATTTATCAAATCTTGCGTTCTAGGCGTGTCGTGCCTGTTTTAATCCATATAAGGATTTATTCAGTTTGCATGCAAAAGTTGGGTTTTTGCTTACACCTGGGGGCTGCTTCATGTAAATTTCTTCCTTAATATATTTATGAAGAAAAGCATTTTAACGTCCATTTGATTTGCTAACAAATTTTCATGATTGATAACAGATAGAAAAGCTGGAATAGTCGTTAGTCTTGCCACCGAAGCATATAGGTTTCTGAGTAGTCGAAACTCTTCCGTTGTGCACAGCCTTTCACTACGAGACGTGCTTTATAACGATCCACATTTCCGTTTTATCCTTTTTAACCTTCAAGATCCATCTGTAATCAATCGTTTTCTTTCCAGTTGATAATTCCACTAGATCCCACGTTTTGTTTTCCAGCAACGAATCTATTTCATCTTGAACAGCCTTTTTCCAGTGACCTTTGTCTTCTCGTTTCTCTATATCTTCGAGACTTTCAGGAGTATCATTAAGGTACCTATCTGCGCTGAGTGCTATTGCATAAAAATAATCATCCAGATGTTTTGGTTTGTTACTTATTCTTGAACTACGTCAAGGGCCATTGCTATTTCCATCTTCCTGTTGCAGTGTTATCTCTTCAGAATCTTTGACGTTTCATCGGATTTACTCTTTGTCGAAATACTGTCTGTAGCTTTAGGGTCTTTGTTTTGAGAAGCTTCTGCTTCTCCGCCTTGATTCTGCACAACATCCTTAATTTCTTTGATTTGATAGGCTTCTATTATAGAAATCATCTCTACTTCAAAATTAAATTTAGATTTGTCAAATACGTCTCTGCCAAGGATTATTTTCTGGTCTTCAGGGCACAATCAATAGCCATTCGAACAGTATCCCATCATATAACACTTCTTCGAGCGAGATTTAAATTTTCCTCCAACAATTTCTTTAGGAATACGTAGGTATATTGTACAACTAAATATTTTTAATTTTCGCATGGAACTCCTATGGGATCGCCTTTATCTCCAATCATTGCGGATATTGTCATGCAGATGTAGAAACTAGGATTCTTGAAACCATAAATGTAAATTTAAAATTTTACTATCGCTATGTCGATGACATCTTGGTTTGCATGCCAGATGATCAGGTCGCATATTTCGTAGAAAAATTTAATGATTGTCACGATAGATTAAAATTCACAATAGAAAGAGAGGATAACCGTTGCATAAGTTTTTTAGATATTTCACTCAAAATTATAAATAACATAATATATATAGATTGGTTTCAGAAAAAAACATTTTCGGGTAGAACACTCATATCATTCAAATCATCCTATGTGCCACAAAAAAAGTGTAATATATAATTTAGTAGACCGATCAATATTCTTATCACATCCTAGTTTTCATAGTAAAAATTTAACATTAATCATAGAGATTTTATTGAGCAATAGTTATCCTTTTGATCTCATTTTCTCAGAAATTAATAAAGACTGAAGTTTCTTATTGGTAATAGATTAAACAAAGAGATGACTCAAGATACAAATAACGAAGACATAAATAACGACAGAAAGAAAAATTCATAGCGATACCATATATTGAAAGAATCTCAGAATTAGTAGCATCAGAATTAAAGAAATCGAATATAACAGTAGGATACAGATGTCTAAAAAAATTTAATAGATTCATAAAAACACAAAAGACAGAGATAAGCTCCAAAATAATTCGGGGGTCATATATAAGATATCGTGTAATAATTGCGATGCTACATATGTAGGACAAACGAAAAGACAATTAGGCACAAGAGTAAATGAACATAAAAATAATATTAGATTGGATTCTGCAAGACACTCGGTGGTTTCTGATCATATGGTAAAGTTTACACACAATTTCAATTGAAACGACACAAAAATCCTAGATTACGAAAAGAATTATACAAAAGATTGATATCAGAAATGATACACATTAGAGAAGAAAAAAACAGTATCAACTTAAAAAAAGACACCGAGCGTCTTGACGGTTCTTATTTTGATATTTTAGAAAAATTGTCTACGTCATCTTAGGAATTGGGTATATACACAGCGCGCCGACATTGCGAGATACAGATATAGATTTGTTCTTAAAAAGTACACATTGTGATTATGTCATTTAAAAACAAATAATTTTTTAAAAAAAGTGTTATGGTCGTGACACAGAAGTAAGTTAACACTATTTATTAAAAATCTAATATGTAATATTTGAGCTGATACATTAATTGGTTCACAGCGTTGCTACATAATATAACAGCATGATATACAGAAAACTGACGCTTTAACTCAAGCCAACAAAACATGAATTTTGTACTGCGTTCTTCACATTATAATTCCATAAATGTTGTATTTATAATAAGTTTGATATGACTAAATGATTTAATTCTTTGACATATTAGTATATAGATAATGATATTGAAAAAAACTGTCGTACAGTCGAAACGTTTATCTTTTGTAACATTATATTATGACGTAAAATAATAAAAATTTTTTTAATTAATATCTTATAAGCTCGTTAAGTTGGCCTTTTATTGTATCACATATATTAATTTTTTATTTATCTCGGTTGTTGTTTCTATATTACGTATCTCCACGTAATCACCGACGTTATATTCACGCGCGGGTCTTCGTCGCAAATTATATCGCATCTCGTTTTTGTTTTGCGCTTCGTCAATGTTTGTCTGAGCTTTATCTCGCATTAAATCGAGGTCGCGCTCTGGATAATCATTTATATTAATGAGATCGTGTAATAGATCGCTCGAATCACCTCGTTGCTCAACGCCGAATAATAATCGAGCAAGAGTATCGCCGGTCGCACGACAAACAGTGTTATTCAACGAATATTCTACTTGCTCCAACACGCGATCCCACTTACACGGTGTCTCGCTCAATTTTGCCACCATCGGAATTATCGTTTTATTGAATCTTTCCACCTGCCCGTTTGCCCTCGGCGTGCTCACAGCGATTGATACGTGCTCTATAGCACCGGATTCCAAATATCTCTTAAATACGTCAGATGTAAAACAAGTTCCTCTGTCCGAAATTAAACGTCTCGGTTTACTATACGCGCGGAAATATTCACAGAGATACTTTATCGATTCCTCCGATGTTGTCGACTTACACGGGTAGAGCCGGATAAATTTAGTAAACGCGTCAATGACAACAAACAGGTGACGGTAACCTTTATCGGTTTTTTCCAGTGGACCCAGATGGTCCACGTGAATTGTCGCAAAAGGTAAATTTTCCTTTCGGTATATTACATAAGTACCCTTCCGCCCTACCGTTCAGCGGTGAAAATTCAATGCACTTTAGGCAATTATTTATATGTTCTCGTACTTTATCGCGCATTCGTGGAAACCAGTAAACTTTCGTGATATTGTTGATTGCTTTATCAATGCTCACGTGACCGAGGTCATCATGGCAGGTTCGAATCACATTGGTCTCCATCGAGTGCGGCACATAAAACAGTAATTTTTTATTCTTATCCTTTCTATATACTAATCCGTCGCGAAGTTCGTAATGTTTTATATCGCCTTTTTCTAGTTTGACGCGGATCTTGATAATTTCCTCGTCGCGATCTTGACAGATGACAAAGTTCGCTCGAATGTACTTCCCTCTAACACGAGTACGCTATGGCAGCGGCTAAGGGCGTCGACGTGAGCCATTCGTTTGCCAGGGCGGTGAACAATTTCATAATCATAGTTCTGTAAAAAAGAGCCCAACGCGAAATTCGAGGATTCACATCTCTTTTGCCCAATGTAAGACGGAAACTATTGCAGTCGGTTACAATTCTAAATTTGCGCCCGGCGAGGTACACATGAAATCGCTTTAACGCGTATACAACCGCAAGACATTCGAGTTCGAAGCTGTGATACCTCGATTCCGTCGGCGTTGTCCTCTGGCTCCAGAATGAAATCGGACGCCACGTGTTATCGTCCTGTTTTTGGAGCAGGATTCCGCCGAAACTGCTAGCACTCGCATCGCAATGCAATTCTGTCGCCGCTCGTGGTGAATAAATCGCTAATATTGGCTTATCGGATAAATGTTTTTTAAGCGCCTTGAACGCAACATTCTCTTCCACATTAAACTTAAAAAACCGAGTTTTTTCTCATTAAATCGTACAATGGTTTTCCACCAATGAAAATCTCGAAATAAATCGACGAAAATAACTCGCGAGTCCGACGAACCTATGTACGTCCCTCATGTTACGTGGTACAGGATAATTCAAACAGGACTCTATATTCTCGTCGCTCGTATCCCGTGTATGGCTTACGCAATATCCCAAGTATTGAATCTCGGTCTGTGCGAAATAACATTTATCGGACCGAAACTGCAAATGATGCTTACCCGCTATTTTAAAAACTTCAGATAAAATTTCAACGTGTTCGTCGGTATCTCTCGTCGCAACCAACAAGTCGTCCAAATATAATATTATTTTATTCCCTCGAATCAACGAATCAAACACGGTATGAATATAACGCTGAAATACCCGTGGCGCATTCGTCAAGCCGAATGGCATGCGCAAATATTCATTACTGGCCCAGCGGAGTCACGAACGAAGTAAATTTAACGGATGTCTCCTGCATTCTTACGTGATGGAATCCATTCTTCAGATCCAAAAGCGTGAAATATCTTTTATCTCTCAAACAATCATATTATCGTTAATTAATTCCGTCGGGAAATTGTCGCGTATCGTGATCTTATTCAATTCGCGGTAATCGACGCACAATCGCGAGCTACTACCTCTTTTTTTTACTAGTACAATGGGACTAGCGTACGGTGAATTACTGGGTCGTATAACCATTTTTGCCATTAGGTCGTCTAGTATCTCGCGTAAGATTTCCTTGTCCGCGAACGATAATCTCCGCGGGCGCATACTTATTGGTTGTTCATGTTTCAGTGCGATAACCATCTCGAAATCCGGCACGCATTTCTCCGCTCGAAGATTACTCAAATAACAAGATTCATAGATCTCGCAGATCTTTTCGGTTGTATCTTTGTCAACAGCCGGATTTAATTTTCAATTCCTTGCGCGAACGTACAACACTGTCGTCGCATTCAATATGCATCATTTGATAAATAACGCGCGCTTCTTCAGCATTTGCAATTTCGAGATCTCGTCTTAACGTCACACGCAGCGACGGACAATTCAAAAATCCCTACCGAGTAAGACACTATATGCCATCGTATTATGAGGCACCGTATAAAATTTCATTTTTAAGCGCACGCCTTTTACCTCTAAATTGACGTGAACGATACCGTCCAATATTCAATCGCGAGCCGTTAATTCCGCAAAATTGATCGATGCTCTCACCGGCGAGCAGACGTGAGTCGCCCCGAATTATCTCGCTTTTAACCAAGCTAATCGGAGAACCCGAATCTATCATTGCGTCTACCACGTAATTATTCGAAACCGTTATTCTCATTCTTAGCTATGATTTTTATAGTAATCATGTATGGTTTTAATAACGCGACAGGTTGCACGACGTTCGTCGACGCAGTTCGCGCAACGCTGTTCAGTGTTTCCGACGCCGCTGACCGACTTCGCTTTGGACACTCCCCAGCTAAATGATTCGGAGATTCGCACACATAGCACACTCGCTTCGCCTGTGATCGCACGCACTGAGCCGCGGTATGTCCTGTTCCGCGACACCTGTAGCACCTCGTCGAGTCTCCCCGCGTCGATGTCTCCGCTCTTTCTCCGCTGATCGTCCTCGCTCCGTCCCTGCCCGGCCGGACGTCTGGTCTTTTAGGATTCACTCGAACCACCTTCTCGAACGCCTTCAATAACTCTCTTCCAGATTGAAAGTTCATCAGGCGCGCCTGGCTCTGCAGACGAGGATTGGTCACTCCTTCGATGATATAATCGAGGAGCTCGTCTTTCGCGATCGGTATGCGATTCGCGAGAATCATCTTTTCGTGATAATAATCACAAAACTGCTCGTCTCCTTTCCACACGCAAGCCTTGAATTCTCTCCTCAGCGACAATTTTCCCGGCCGTAGATCAAACATTGACTCCATCTCTCGCAGAAGGTCCTCTAGGCCCAGTGTTACATGCTCGGCCCTTGAGTAAAACCAAGACAACGCACGGCCCCTCAACCGAAGGCTAATTAACACCCTCGTTGAATTATTGTCCAGCTGATACGTGCGTCTCAATAACTCCAACTGCTGCTTCCACCTCCAGAAAGTGCTATCCGTTGCGTCAAATTCAGGCAGCAGCTCCTTAATTCCCCTTACACCGCCGAACGCAAAAATGACGCTGCCGTTCGGTATCGTCGGTGTCGAGGCTGCACTTCTATCATTTCTATCTCTCGTCGAAGTAACTGCTGCTCTCTCTCCAAACTTTCTCGTTCTCGACGCAGTATCAAAAGTTCTGCCTGCATCGCGTCGTCACATTCTCTCGGTTCCGGCGTCCGTCACGCTCACTCGATCCACTAGTCCCGGCGTATCGTCCACGGTCTCCATTTCCATGGCGTCACCCGGTTCACTAGGCGAACGCACAACTTCTGAAGCCGGGATGCCATCTGAACTTATTGCTTGCCTCCGTTGCTCGCTTAATTTTGCCCACACACCTGAATTGTTGGTGTTCAACTGCTGGATGAGCTCGGCCTTTGATCCTCCTAACATTAGTCCCTTCTCGCGAATCCTCCTTCATCTCGGCAATGGTAAAATCACTTGGCTGCATCGACTACTTTATTTGGCCCCTCCCTCCCGGGTGGCGCCACCCACCGCGGTACCCGCATTGTCGGAGGTGTGGGTCCTCTGAAAACCCATGGGAGCGTCAAAAACTTCTATGGGCGTGTAAGGGGCTCGGGGTTCTGTGCCGAGGTGCGCTGTTTCCCCCGGCCAGTGACATACGTCCCCTCCCCTGGGGAACTTGGGGCTTGGCCAGTAGGGTGTGACCAGTCATGTTTTGGGGCACCACTAGGTCGGTGGGGGTATATCCTGAGGAACAGAGCCACGGTGGGACAGTGGGATGAAATGAAAATGAGTTGTCGTAATAACAATACACCTAAAAATAAGGAAATATCGAAGGGAGAGATCGTGGGCAAAGGGCCAAAGACAGGTCCTGCATCCTCTAACAAGGAGAATACCCCAACTGCCAACCGAGTTTTTTAATGAGCTTTGGTGTGGTGGTAGATTAGGAAAATATAAGATTACGCCTCCAATATTAGCCGTAGATACGCAGCCGTTTTCGAGAATGTGAGGGTTGAAATTAGGCGAGCACGTTATCTACCTTAAATTTAAAGGTTCAATCGTAGCATTTCGTTAGCTGCGCAACGAACGCACTGGACTCACAGTCCAAAGATCATGCGTTCGAAATTTTAAATTACTTTTTATTCTAAACGTCAATTATTTTACTTATTAATAATAATATATTATACCTGAAAAACGGTTGGTCTTTAGGTTTAAACGGTCGTCTCTATCATTTGTTTCAAAATAGAATCTGACCTTATATTTTATTTGTTGTCACTTTTTAAAAACAAAAAGTTAATAGTCGAGGTCACAATATAAATGTTTGAAATATTATTTGTAAACATAAATTATTTCTTCAAATAGTTTCCTAAATTGTAAGCGTGCAATTATTATTTTTAAGATGTATTATACGTGCCGCGCTATCATGTTATTGCCGAATGCGCCTTGTCGTTTCGTCCTCGTATTTGATTATTTATATTTATGTTACTGTGTGCGACAATAAGAGACTTGATCAGTTTTAGAAAACAACAGACGCGACCGTTCGAAAGACAAACCAGAGCACAGTTTAGTTGTCGCTTAGCGATTGGCCCAAGCCTGATAAGAAGGGATAAAATTAGGAGCGATATAAGTATCGGCGATTTTCGGTATCGCGGCTCTCTCACGATCAGGCAGAAAATCACTGATATCGAGGCGACAAGAAGAGATACGATAATTTCGGACTTGGACGACAAAGGCATCTTGACTCGCAATAAACATATTATATCTTAATAATAATTTCCTATTGATTCCTAGTGACCTGAATTATTTCCTGACTCTCGTCATTTATCCGGCCTTCTCCTATATTTCAATTTACATCCGACTACAATGTATCAGAAGTGGGATCGAGACGTTGCACCCGGTTTCGCGAATTTGGCTTAAGATAGGCGATTCGGGATTTGTTCGCGATACGAGGGTCACTATTTATATTTCGGGAATAGGAACAAAAACAAATAGTTAAGCTGCGAATATATTTTATTTAAAAAAACTATTAATCTCGGCTCGAATTATTGTGTTACAATAAAAATAAAATCTCGACGGCAATCGGAGCCTATGCGGATGACATGCACAAAATTAATAAATTAAAATGAGATCTCAAGTCAAACTCATTTATTAAATTCTAAACGTTTCGACCCACTTCGGGTCTTCTTCAGTAGCTGCAAAATACAAAGAAACAAAAATAGAAGATAATCGGTACAATCAGAAAATTAAAAAACTCGTATACGTACAATCCGCAAATAAATTAAATATCATTCTCCTCCCTATTCAAACCGTCCGGCCGTCGGAGTGTCTCCCTAACGGTGACCATCGTCAGGAAGGAAGCGGAGCAGTGACTCCCTTACCAACACTAATCAACATGGTATAAATTAAACGTAGAACAATTACAAGAATTAAAAATTAAGAACCGGGAAGAACACTCACCCCGACAGCAAAAACAGAGAGAAGACGATGCTACACGTGACACATCACTCTAACGACTGTGCGGTATTCTACCTCGACACAGTCGATACATATATACGCAAAAAACAAATATAAAAATAAAATATGAAAATAAAAATAAAAATAAAAACAACTAAACTAATCGGCACTCATGTCAAAAGTCTAACAAAAAAACCCGGCTATGTAAAATCACAAAGCTAGATTTTGGTAAATTTTTCTATTAACAGATCAAGATTCTCGTTTAATTTATCAGTGTCGCTATGTAAATTTAAACTATTCCTCTGACGTTTTATGTGGATCATTTCGGATATCAAACGTTTACCTAAAAAAGGCTCCTCGTCTAAGACTTTTACATCCTCCCAATTAAATTCATGGTTCAATAATCTATGTTCCGATATGACTGATAATTGTGACGCGTTTCTTTTTATGTTGTTGCGATGTTCTTTCATCCTAGTTTTCAACAATCTACCCGTCTGCCCTACGTACGACGCATCACAATCCATACAATCAATTTTATAAACTACATTATTATGGAGTTCTCTTGGTAACTTATCCTTGTGTACTTTAATGAATTTACGGAGACTGTTAATTGCTGTATATGATGGAATGACATCCAAATCACGTGTAATGTCCTCGATTCTCTTCGATACATTATTAATATACGGAATATTAAAGTACGAAACTTTTTTCTGCGTTAGAATCTTGTCATTGCATACATTTGCTCTATTGTTATGCAACTTATTATTATAGCGGAAGAACAACTTTTTTAACCGCGCTTGTAATGTATGAAATATCAAATTGAGAGGATAATTATTAGACAAAAGAAACTCCAATCATAGACTCAAAGTTAACTTTATGGAATTTCGGATGAGATAGCCAAAAAACTCTATCTATGAGGCTGATAATGGTGCCTTTTTTATGACAGAGAGGATGCTGCGATTCAAAATTTAAATATCTACCTGAATACGTCGGCTTATGAAACAAATCAAACTCAATGCTCCCATTATTTATAATAATGGTGACATCTAAAAAATTCAATCGGTTGTCAACCCCCTCCTCCATGGTGAACTGCAATCTAGGATGGAAAGAATTGAAAGTGTTTAAAACTATTTTAAGCATGGAGGAGTGGGGCCGCCAACGCGATATCGTCAACATATCTAAAATAAAATGGAAATGACAATGGAATCGCAGCAATCGCTCTACTCTCCAAATCTTGCAACGTGATATCCGCAATAATCGGTGAGAGGGGGGAACCCATAGGCGTGCCAAAAGTCTGTTGATAACATACATTATTAAACATAAAATAAGTCGAGTTCATAATAAAACGAATTGCCAATAAAAATTCATCTCGTGGAATAATACACTCTTTTTCAATATACCCCCATCTGTTAATTAAACTATCAATAGCCATATCCAATGGTACGTTGGTGAACAATGATGTAACATCTAGTGAAACTAGCTTCACATCACTATCCACACATAAACCATTTAATTTGTTCACTAATTGGAAACTATCAGAAATAGCCGAATCAGGTTTCGGAATTTCCTTATATATTATCTTATGTAAAAATTTTGCCAAGTAATAAAGAGGTGTATTCCTAGATGACACGATGACACGTAAAGGGCAATTTGGTTTATGCACCTTCGGCAGACCATACGCTCTCGGTAAAACCCCGTCCGTGCAGTTCAGGGATTTATATGTTGTTGAAGAAATGTAATTCTTCGTTTTCCATCTCATTAAAATTCCGTGTAATTGATTAATTAGGTTCCTAGTCGGATCTTTTTTAACAACAGTATAAGTATCCCCGGTCAGCCAGCAAATCACACATTTTGTCCATGTACATATCTCTGTTCATCGCAACCGTGATATTACCCTTATCCGCCTTCATAAATAAAATATCGGGATTGTCTTGGATGAATTTACCCGTCAATTTGTAAGCCTTACAAAAACTATTTTTGTGTGTGAGCTTTTTCTGACATGGAAATATGGAATTTATTTATTATGATATTTCCTTATTTTTAGGTGTATTGTTATTACGACAACTCATTTTCATTTCATCCCACTGTCCCACCGTGGCTCTGTTCCTCAGGATATACCCCCACCGACCTAGGGGTGCCCCAAAACATGACTGGTCACACCCTACTGGCCAAGCCCCAAGTTCCCCAGGGGAGGGGACGTATGTCACTGGCCGGGGGAAACAGCGCACCTCGGCACAGAACCCCGAGCCCCTTACACGCCCATAGAAGTTTTGGACGCTCCCATGGGTTTTCAGAGGACCCACACCTCCGACAATGCGGGTACCGCGGTGGGTGGCGCCACCCGGGAGGGAGGGGCCTACGGACAGCGTCTCTACTAGTGGGTCGGTTCGAAAAGGAAAACGGTCCCCGACCCACCGGCAGTACCTTCTCGCCGCCGGGCCCTGCCTCGGAATATGTCCGAACGGCCCCGACGGCAAGTCCACGTGGCATCCTCCGGGCGATGCCCTGTGGTAATCCCTCCGAGCAAAGTCCCTTGGGGCTTCTCGAGAGCCCCGGACGGGGACGAGAGCCCCGGTGGGTCGGGACCGTTTCCCTTTGTGGATCCTCTGAAAACCCATAGAAGCGTCAAAACTCCTATAGGCGTGTAAGGGACTCGGGGTCCTGTACCGAGGTGCGCTGTTCCCCCGGCCAGTGACGTACGTCTCCTCTCCTGGGGAACTTGGGGCCCTGGCCAGTAGGGGTGTGACCAGTCATGTTTCGGGGCACCCCTTGGTCGGTGGGGGGTATACCCTGGGGAACAGAGCCGCGGTGGGACAGTGGGATGAAATGAAAATAAGTTGTCGTAATAACAATACACCTAAAAATAAGTAACAAACCGAAGCATCTGGATGATTATTTTTGTGCAATAGCACTCAGCGCAGATAGTTACCTTAATGATACTCCTGAAAGTCTCGAAGATATAGAGAAACGAGAAGACAAAGGGTCACTGGAAAAAGGCTGTTCAAGATGAAATAGATTCGTTGCTGCAAAACAAAATGTGGATCTAATGGAATTACCAACTGGAAAGAAAACGATTGATTACAGATGGATTTTTGAAGGTTAAAAAAATATGAAAACGGAAATGATAACCACTCGAGACCTACTTCACCGACTCCTAGCCCGCCTCGGAAACGTCCGAGCGACTTAAGCACGGCCAGCCCCAGGAACGCTGGGACAAGAGCCACGCTCTCCACCAGCACTTTGGGACTTCTCCCGTCACCGGGCTCCTCCTCGTAAATGTCTGAGCGGCCCCGGCGACCGATCGACGTGGCCCCCTCCGAGCAATGCTTAAGACATCCCTCCGGACAAAGCCCCTCGGGTGATCACGTGCAATCTCTCCTCCGGTGTGACCCCCTCCGGGCAATGCCCTTCGAATAGTTACACGCGGAGTTTCACACCTCACCCCGGCGGCCCCCACCGCCAAAAGACCCCACCCCAGACTCCGGGGGGACTCTCCCCAGGAAAACCCCAGAAAAAGCCTTCCCACGACGAGACGGAACCCCAGGCGGCAGAAGCCATCGAGCACACAATTGACCCGATCTCCCCCGCGGTCCTTTTGACGTGGGTGACGCTACCAGGGGCCGAGGTCCCCGCCAGTTTGACCCGCGGGATCATTGATCAAGTGTTTCGTACTCTAGCTGTATGGCAGAAGGACAAGCGCCGAAGCGCCATGCAATATCCTCTCCTAACGGTGCCATACCACCGGGCGTTTGAATTCTGGGTCGCCATTCTTTACTACCTACGAGCCAAGGCTCTCCGGGGAAGTAAACCCCGTCTCACTTAATCGGAAGATACTCTCCCGGCTCGAGGGGAGCCCCCAGAAACTGAAGGCAGATGTACTTCCCAAGACAGGAAGGTATGATGCGCTCCTAGCACCCCTCACAAGACTATCCTCTTGCGAGGGGTGAGCCCTCCACCACGGCAAGATGGCGAATCACGGGAGAGTCTCGAAGTACTTTTAGATAGAGCAGATACTATACACGAGAAGTTTGGTCGTCAGAAGCGTCTGCCTGTACCATGTGATCTTGGTTTTTGTATTCCTCAATGAAATTGCAGTATAGTTGCTGAAACGTTTGATTGGTTGTGAATTTGTGTTAATCTGTTGAGATAATTAAGAACTCTTGGTTTTAAGTCTCCTAATAATGAGGGTTCTCTCTTCAGAGGAAGGCGAAATAAGTATCTCCTGTGGTATCTCTTGAATGTGTAGTTAGAAAGTGTCTCTCATACTTTTCTTCATCATTATTTAGTTTAGAAGTATTAGAAGAAAGAAATTCTTCCTGAGTTCAAAATCTAGCGATAAGCTCTTGTAAGTCATGGTCCGGAGTGCAATCATAACTCTGTGGTGATGAGACTCTTCACCGTAGAGATCCGTTTCCGCTTAGAAACTCATTCAAATATGGTTTTGCTGCGTGATCGGAGTTGACGGTTTACTTCGGATTAAACCGGGGAGAATAACCGAACCGTAATTATCCGAGCGATGGTGATTTGAATAAGTTTGGGACAAGCGTAGTCAAGATCAGCCAATGGCAGACCGGTAATGTGTGACCAGCAATAAAAAGTAGCGTTGTAAGGTGGAAACCCATTGCAGTCAGCCGTGGCAGTACATAAGCTTTAATGTTGCAATTGGAGGTATTGTCGTGAATGGAATGAAGTTGAATCGAGACGATTCCCTTTGTGCGACCAGAGTATGTACCACCAATTTCGAGAAGACGCGGTATGATGCCGCAGATCTTTCAGCTGCACGCGGTTTGTACCAGATCCTCTGAGAATAGCTCAGAACCTTGATCGATTAGCAGATGTATGGTATGTAGCTCATCGTCCTTCCTTAATAAAGCTCTGCATGTTGCGAGCGAAGTGAGTTTTGGAATTGAAGGTGCTTTCCCGGAGTGATGCGCACATACTGTCGGCACCCCCGTCATTGTTTTAAGATGATTGAGATTGCTTTGCGGGTTGTTTTCGTGGGTGGTCTTTATTTGTAATCTGCACCATGTTTTGAAGTCGTACTGCTAGCGTCGTCAAGTGATGCTTTTTTCCGGCACTTAATGCAATGTTTTGTGGAGCTGCATTTGCTTACCACGTGTGGTCCAAGACAGTTAAAGCATCGTTTTTGTTTCAATATATAGTCCCTACGTTGTTGAAGAGTCTGATGGATAATGCTCAAATTTTGCAAGATAATGGGCAGATCTGCATAACAGGCACGGATGAGGTCCCTGAACCTATGGTAATGTTAGCGACATGTGCCCTCAATCTTACTGCGTGTTTTTTCTGAGGAGATAGCCGCCGAATGATCTTGTTGTTGAACTAGAACTGTTAGCGTGTAAATTGAGGTTCTTTATAGCTCTAGTTCTTCCGAACTAGGGAATCCTCCTAAACTGGGCGTACGTAGGTAGGATAGGTGAGGAGATTTGAGTTTTACCTCCCAATGCCTCACAAATGTCGGGGATCTAGTAATCGTACTAAAAGATGTAAAAGCAGCGGGTCCTAGTAATGTACGACACATCCTAAGGCACGCATTGTGCTTACAGCCTCTGATATTGTCGTCAGAAGTACTCTCAAGCCTTGTGCGGATTTAGTTTTTAATGGTTTTAAATTAGTTATTCTGTCCAATGCGCAGTAATTAGAAAACGCTTATTTTCATACTTTGACACCAATATGGCCCAAACAAACCATAAAGTTGTCACCCCGAACGAAACAGGCAGATTACACACCAATCGAACTGCCTCTCCGCTACGCACGTCTTCAAATAGTGAATTTTTTTATACGTCAGACAACGTCTGCATTTTTCCGTATTAATTCGTATTCAACTGATTTTCTAAATAGCTCATTGAATGACTTCCACGATTGGTAATCTCCCGATTAAATTGTAATTGTAATCCGAGGCAGGACGTTTCGAGGCAACGTTAACGTGGAAGCTCCGTGAGGAGGGTAGATCTAGAATGTCGATCTACGGGCTTCGAAGTCATCTCGCGAGTTAGCCACCTGGCACGAGGTGAAACACGTAGAATGCATGGCATCGTACGTAAATTTGTTCCTGAACGTAAGCCATCATGTTGCTTAATGCTTTATATCTCCGAGAAGCACAGATTTTCGTGCTCGTCCTGGAATCTCATCCAATTTTGTTCGAGCATTTCCAATCTCGTAACAACCAAATGACAAGTTACCTGAGAAACTTTTGTGTTATGCAACTCCTTGAATGAGGTTAAAACGGCTCAAGTTTGTAGAACAATCCTTGCTTCTAAGCTGGACATGTTGTGTGGCGTAGCTATCATCCGGATCGAAGAACCAATAAAATGTTCAATTAATGATTGCTCAAGTTTCACGATAAGAAGGCTGTTACTGCGGTTTAGTCGACTTTTTCGCTTTTTGTCAAAAGGCAACTTTAAATTTTCTGAAATAACAATTTCAACAATAAAGTCGACCAAATGCAGTAATTTATTAAAGATGCTTTATTAAAATACAACGTTTCGGTTTTTATTGCAGCCCTTTTTAAGTAAACTTATAAACAATTACACGAATATAATTATAACTTTAATCTAACTATTTATTACACTGAATAATATATACGCCAAACATTAGTAAAAAAAATGCCTTATCTAATAAGCGGAAATACATTAATGCGTTAGTACGACTGAATTAAGTTCACTGCATACTGACATAATATTCAACAATTATTTTAATGAAACAATGTAAAACTTAACATAAACACAGGAACAGATTAAAGCTGTTAATCGCTCACAAGAACTTAGTTACTAATCGTTAAGCAATAACTTAAACTATAATATAATGTGTCATTTACAACCTAATAACAGTAACAAAAGTCAAATAGATAAATAAAAATACTTAAATAGCGTCCAAAAACACGATCATAAATCCACTAAAACTCTTCTAATATTCAGTTATATATAATGTATATGCATATGCATCTGTATGTGTCATATTTCTTATATTATAAACATGCATGCATACATACATTAATAGATATATATATATATATATATATATATAATCTATATATACATATATATCTAGGTATATACAGGGTGTCTGACATAAAGTCGTCATATCGAAAATATACAAGTGGATCTTGGATTCTATTTGGAGGGACGATTTTTCCCTCAGAAAAAGAAGTAAGTAGGCTTATCTATATTTTTGAATGTTCCAATTTTTGCCACCATGTATCTTTATAACTAAACCTTAAATTAAAATTTATTAAAGTAAAATCTACTGCAATTAATCGAAGAATATGATTTTGTTAAT
>NW_028190619.1:35000-72500 GCF_048542155.1 Nylanderia fulva | reverse complement strand
AGAGGAAATAGAGTGGGGAGAGGGGTGGAAGGAGGGGATTGAAGAGGAGCTAGAGGAAAAAATAGGAAGAATAGAAGAGGAATTGAGAGAAGGAGAAAAAGAGAGTGGAGAAAGGAAAAGGAAAGGGTGGTGGGACGAGGAATGTGAGGAGAAGAGAAAAGAAGTGAGGAAAAAGTTAAGGGAATGGAGGAAAAAAGGAGGAGGAGGAGAAGGATATAGAAAAGTAAGGGCGGAATATAGGCTAATGTGTAAAGGAAAAAGGGAGGAGGAGAGGCTAAGATGGTACAAGGAGGCGATAGAGGCAAGAACGGAAGGAGAAGTATGGAAGATTATAAACAGGGAAAGGAAAAAGAGAGAAGGGGTGAATGAGGAGATAAAGGCGGAGGAATGGAAGGAATACTTCATGGACTTATTGGGACGGATAGAGGTAAAAGTTGTAAGAGGAGGAAAAGAAAAAAGGGAGAGAGATGAGGAGCAGGAGATAAGCAGGGAGGAAGTGAAGAGGATGCTGGGAAAACTGAAGAAAGGAAAAGCAGCGGGGGAGGATGGGATACCGAGTGAGGTATGGAAATATGGAGGGGAGAGGGTAGAAGAGTGGGTATGGGAAATGTGCAACAGAGTATGGAGAGGAGAAGGATGGCCGGAGAGGTGGAAAGAAGGGATAATAGTGCCACTGTTGAAAAAGGGAACGGGGAATAAAGTAGAAAACTATAGAGGAGTGACATTGATGCCAACGCTATACAAGATATACGTGGGGATTTTAACTGAAAGGTTAAAGGAAGAAATGGAGGGGAAGAATATGATACCGGAGAGTCAGACAGGTTTTAGGAAGGGAATGGGGGTGATGGATAGTATCTATGTGTTGAACTATCTGGTGAATAAGAGGATAAATAAGAAGGGAGGAAAGGTAGTCGCGGCATTTATGGACCTGAAAGCGGCGTTTGATTCGGTAGATAGGGAGGTGTTAATGGAGACAATGAAGGGGAGGGGAGTGAGGGAAGGATTAAGGAGTAGGATAGAAGAGGTGTACAGGGAAACGAGGAGTAAGGTAAGAGTGGGGAAGGAGGAGGGAGAAAATTTTTGGACGGCAAGGGGGGTGAGGCAAGGTTGCCCAATGAGTCCGCACTTATTCAGTCTGCTGATAGCGGATATAGAGGAAGTGCTAAGAAAAGGAGGTTGGGGGGGGGGGTGAAACTGGGAGGGGGAAAAGGTGCATTGTTTGGCGTACGCAGATGACATGGTACTGTTGGCGGAGAATGAGGAAGGGATGATACATATGTTGGGGAAAATGGAAAGTTATATGGACAAGAAAAGGTTAGAGGTGAATGTGGATAAGACAAAGGTAATGAGGTTTAAAAAGGGAGGAGGAAGAATGAAGAGAGTGGAGTGGAGATGGAAAGGAAAAAGGTTAGAGGAAATGAAAGAATTCACATATTTAGGGTATAAGCTACAGAGGAACGGGGGGCAGGAGGCGCAGGTAAAGAACAGAGTTAGGAAAGCAGGAGCGGTGATAAGACAGGTGTGGGGAATGGGAAAGAGAAGGTTTGCAGGAGACTGGATGAAAAGAGTATGGCTAATGGAAAGGTTGGTGGGGACGGTGTTGGAATATGGGGCGGAAATATGGGGATGGAAGGAGAGGAGAGAGGTGGAGGCAATGCAGGAGCGATGGATTAGGTGGACGTTAGGAGTAGACTGGTGCACGCCGGGGTATATGGTAAGAGAGGAGATAGGAAAAGACAAATTTAGGATAAGGGCAGGAAGGAGGGCGGTAGGGTATGAGAGGAAGTTGGAGGAAGGAAGGGGAGGAAGTTTAGCGAGGAAATGTTTTGAGGATATGAAAGAGAGGATAAGAAGAGGAAAGGAAAGAACGATGTGGGAGGAAGAGAGGGAGAAATTCTGGGAAGAAAGAGGAATAGAAGGGAAAGAGATGGAGGAAAAAAGGGGAAGGGGAGAGGAAGTATATGAGGGGTGGGAACAGAAAGACAGGGAAAGGCAAAAGGAGGAAAGATGGGAGAGGATAAGAGAGTCGAGATATAATAGATGGTATGGGGAATGGAAGGAGGAGGGTTTACCGGAATACCTGAAAAGGGATGGGGGGAAAGTAGATGGAGAAGGATAGTTAGGTTCAGAATGAACAATGAGATGAGAGGGGCGAGATACTGGGAAGAAGAGGAGAAAAAAAGATGTAGGTTATGCGGGATAGAAGATGAAACATGGGAGCATGTGATAGGAGAATGTGGGGGAGAAGGGGAGAAGGGAAACTGGTGGGAAAGAATGAAGGGAATATTGCAGGAAGGAGGAGAAGGGGAAGGATGGATGAGAGAAATAGAGAAAAAGAGGGAAGAGAGGAGAACGGAAGAAAGGGGGAGGGAGGGGAAAAGGAGGAGGGAAGTATGAGGAGGAGAATGAGTGAGGTATGAATGAGGTGGTGGAGAATATATGGGGAATCGGAAGCCGAAGCGAAGCGATAGGTAGGGACGGCTCTTTCTCTCTCTAAAGTAGTAGATAAGTAGGTTAAGGTAGAATTAAGTTATTTGTAAATTAGATGTAAGAGTAGAGATAAGAGTAGATATAAGTATAATTGTAAGAGTTTTGTAAGGTTGGGGAACGCTCCTTCAAAAGCGCCTTCAATCCCTTAGGGGACGAATAAAGAATTGAATTGAATTGAATATATTCTTATATACCTGTTTTTCATTGGTATATGTATGTGTGTGTGTGTGTGTATTATATATATATTTTTTACAGTATTAGAAGGATATATCAAAACTAATTTAAGCAGTATACATAATAACAAATTGAATAAAATCATTGGATGCGGATCATTAAAGGACGGTGTTTATAAATTAGAAGTACACATTGTTAATTTTGTAGAAGATGATTATTACGAAATAGATATCCGAAAGGGTGACAATATAAAAATTATTGGAATGATGAGCAATACAGGTATACAATATTACATAAATCTCTCTCTCAAAATATATTAATTTTTTTTAATTATATATATAAACCAATACAAACTAAGAAATAAAATTTTCTCTCTCACAAAACCATACACCTGCCCATATGCCCATCATTTCACACACACGCATGTACGTACATCCGCATCTTCATGTACATATAAACACATACATATCCAAATTCATACCCACATACATATCGACACACTCCACACATATGAACACACACGCTTGTACACATGCACCCACGCGCGCACATTTATAAAACAACATGCTTGTACACTCATACAAATACTCACACGTTTGCATACACACATACACATCGCATATTCACACATGTTCATATACATGAATTCATATTCACACATACGTCCACACATGCGTTAGCATACACGCACACACACATTCACATGAATTTATTCTTATACTCATAAAATTTTCTCTCTTTTTATTTTATAATTAATCTGATATTTTACATATCACATATATTATATGTAAATACAAACTTTATATCATTGTAATGATATTTTATTACTTCAGTTAAAAAGATTTAATAAAATATATAATACTATAACAAAATATTTATATTGATGTGTGTATTTCAAGAGAGAAAATTTTACGTACATATCAATTTTCAATAAATTTTTTTTAATAATTTATTTTTTAGTTTTTATTGGTTCATGCATTAAATAAATAATATGTATATTTAAATAAATAATATACAGGATCCCTAAATTCGCGAATTCGGAATGTACAGCGTGATTGTTCGTGCCAAAAGAAACAACTTTTTCCTCTGACAAAATTACGTCTAAGCACTACTTTTTAAATGAGAATGACTTTAATCTAACGAATGAGCGTTCTAGATTTTGCATGAGTTAGGAACGGTGCGCGAACGGAGTGCGTAACACATGAGAATATATACAGATAAGAAGTCTACATTTTGAATATATGCTTTAAAACAATTAATCGGCCCTTTTCAGAGCCAAAAAGTTTTTAGAACGTTGGAAAATAAACTTGCATTAAAATTATTCACGTATTATTTAATTTACAATATGTTACTTTTAATCATTAATATCATTTGGGAGATATTTTCTAATAAAGTACTTAAGTTGAATTGAAAAGAATATTTAGATATGCATAGTTATAATATCTTTAGCAAAATAATAAAATAGCATACACGCTTATGCACCACGCACGCCGTCTGTGCGCAGTTCTTGGTTCATGCAAAATTAAGAGCGCTCACGCATTAATTTAAAGTCATTCTCATTTAAAAAGTAGTGCTCAGACAAAATTTTGCCAGAGAAAAATTGTTTCTTTTGACACAAACAATCACACTACATTCCAAATCCGCAAATTTTGGGACAACCTATATATTAGATAGATAATATATATACTTTATTTTACAATGTTGCAACTGTATCTAACAATAAAATTAAAACTGTTATCTAAAATTAAGACAGTTATCCAAGATTAAGAGAAATATATTAATAATTAAAAATAATAATAATAATTAAAAATATATTAATTATTTTTTTATTTTACTTTATTTTTATTTTTATTTTTTAACTTTTATCTTTTTTTGTTTTATTTTATAATTTTATTTTATTTTATTTTTAATACCGGCATACTTAACAGTAAATTCTGTAAAAGATATACGCAAGATAAATGGGCATATGACGCTATGTAATTTATTGGAAGGGATAAAAACCCCTATAAAAAGAAAGAATGAGGATAAAGAAAATTTAGCACAAGTAAATAAAATTTTAATATAATAATATATAATAATAATAAAATATAATGATAAAAATAATATAAAATCAAAAAAATATATATATGTATATATATATCTACACTGGCAGATCCATAATGGAGACCATGGGAGCCCTTCCACTTAGAGTTTCCTTTTTCAAAAGTATTTATAAAGAAATGTTATATTTAATATTTTTGAAATGCTTAATCACAATTTTTATTCCAATCATATTTTTTAATTTAAGACACGTTTAGATATAAAAAACATATATTCATATTTGATCTGAAAAAAAATTTTATTTGCGGCGAATCAAAACCCCCTTAACAAATTTCTGGATCCGCCACTACATATTTATCTATAATACATACCCAGTAAACACTGTTATATTAATGTTATTTAATTTATTTAATTCTTTGTATTCTTTGTTAGGATTATAGGTCAGAAATTAAATTAACAAAGAAAATATATACTTTGAATCTTATATTAGTATTCATTCCTTATATGCATTTCATGGGGAAAATTTGAATACAAAATATTAAGTCTGGTTTCGCTGCGTAACGGCAAACAAAAAATAAAATAAATAACATTGTAACATCATATTTATGTAAAAATATATATTTATGTAAGAACCCAGTAAACACAAAGTAACAGTAACATAACATTAATGGTACAATTTCCTATTCAACAATATAACTGTTATGTACAAAGCATGTTACATTGCAGTTAGATTGTTGAGTAGGAAATTACATCATTAATGTTATATTACTGTTATTTTGTGTTTACTAAAAATAATTTATATAAGAAGCATATTTCATATAAACTATTAACGTAACAACTGTTACATTACTTGTTACTCTAAATAACAACTGTTTAGTGGGTATATATATATATATATATATATATATATATATAGTATATACATATATTTAGACGTTTTAAATGTATATAACTTACTTTTTTAGACTTTTCTTATTCTGCTCATTTTTCTTATTCCAAATCCTAATCTATTTCTAAATTTCTTATTTTGAATCTCGTTTTTCATTTAAAGAAACGAATAAATTTGTTATTTATTATCACAAGTAAATGAAATTTCAATATAATAATAAAATATAATAATATATAATATTATATATATAATATAATATAATGTATTATAATCTCATTATAATTTTATAATAATTTTAAATAACATTATATATATTATATTTTATCATAATTACAACATTATATGTAATCAATTAAAATTAATATCAATCAAAATTAATATTTGTCGCTAGTGGTGAAAATAAGCTTAAACGACTTGACTACGACGTAACTAGCAATTGTATTTGAGGATGCTTTGGAAACAACTAGAATATCCATTGCCAATTCACTACAAAAATTTCTGTCTAAAAGTAAACATATCAATTATAGTGACAGATTTATTCATGATGCGTTTAATATTTCTAATAAATATCTGCAGAACAATAAAGATTTAATTGTTACCAAAGCTGACAAAGGACAAGTGACAGTGGTTATGAATAGAAATGATTATGTGACTAATATGGAATTATTGTTAAGTGATTTGATGACATACAAAAAATTAAATAAAAATCCGATTACACGTCTGACGAACAAACTTCATACGTTAGTAAAGTCATGGCATAATAATGAGATCATTGATGATCAAACATATAAATTTCTGAATTGCACAAATGGTAATTTACCATGGTGTTATGGACTCCCGAAGATCCATAAGAGCGGGTATCCATTGAGGATCATTGTGTCATCGTTAGGCAGTCCCTTTTATAATATTGCCAGTTACATTCATGAGATATTAGTTAAGTCTGTTAAGAAACCGGATTCTAATGTTAAGGATGTTTGGACTTTTGTGAATACTATTAAAAATACAATGGTTAATGACGATGACGTAATGATTTCCTTAGATGTTTGTTCGTTGTTTACAAATATTCCAAAAGATTTAGTTTTTTCTGCAATTGAGGGTCGTTGGAGTGACATAAGTCTAAAAACTAAATTTAATTTGCAACAGTTCCTATACGCTGTTGATGTAATACTTACTTCAACGAGTTTTCAATTTAACGAGCAGTATTATGAACAAATTTATGGAAGCCCTATGGGATCCCCTCTATCACCGATACTAGCTGACTTAGTAATGGATGACTTGGAAACAAATTGTTTAAATTCTTTAAGTTTTAAAGTTCAGACTTTTTATAGATATGTGGACGACATTTTTGTTATTTTACCTAACTCTAAAATAAATGAAATTTTAAGTACATTTAATAATTATCATGAACGTTTAAAATTCACACATGAAATAGAGACCAATTCTTCTATTAATTTTTTAAATTCTACAGTTATCCGCAATGGGAATAAATTGACAACTAATTGGTTTAGGAAACCTACATGTTCTGGCAGATACATCAATTTTCTTTCGAGTCATCCTATTAAGTACAAAATTAATACGATTTACAATTTAGTAGACCATGCAATTTTACTTTCTAACGAACAATTTCATAATACGAATATTGAGATTGTAAAGAACATTTTAATTAATAATTGTTTTCCGGATCATATTATTAATAAGTATGTAAATAAAAGAATTAATGTACTGAAGAACAACAGGAATGGTAACGGTCACAATGCGGATAATAACGACAGTTTGAGTAACGATTTAGATAATAACGTTAATGTGAATTCGGCTCAAGATAAGAATTATGTAATTCCACTCCCATACGTTAAAGACGTTAGCGACAGTATTAAAAGGTCACTTAATAGTGCTAACATAAATGTCGTTTATAGTTTGCCAAAAAAGTTGAATAGGCTGATAAAACGAGGTAAAGATTTAATAACTAATGATATTAAAACGAATGTAGTTTACAAGATTAACTGTGAAAATTGTAATGCATCATACATTGGACAAACAAAAAGACATTTATGCACTAGAGTGAAGGAACATGCCAGCAATATTAAATTACATGAGTCTAATCATTCGGTTTTGAGCAAACACAGATGTGATTTTGGGCATAACTTTGATTGGAAATCACCGACAATTTTACATAACGAGAAACATGTAAGAAAGAGAGAGATTGCTGAAATGTTCTTCATAAAGAAGCATGACAATACAGTTAACCTACAGAAAGACACCGAGAATTTGACAAACATTTACGACAAAATAATAAAGATTGTTTAGTGGCGCGTTTCAAGTTTAGTCGTTGACGAAACATCATAACGATGGAACGTGTTCCTCTTTTAATTTTTAACTTTTAACATCATAACGATGGGACGTGTTCCTCTTTTAACGTTTAACTTTCGATTTCAAATAACACCGGTGTGATGTTATGTTAACCTCGGTTTAATTGATGGTATGTTTATAAAATTTATACTTATTTTATTAATTTAACACTTAAATGAGTTTTCGTATGTTAAAAAATATTGTGTAACATTATGTTGTAGAAATTTCACTTGAAAAGGACCACAACCAAATGGTCGAAACGTCGTGAAATAATCAAATAAAATTGCTAGTTACGTCGTAGTCAAGTCGTTTAAGCTTATTATATGTAATATCCCAGCAAATACAAAATAACAATTGTATAATATTAAATTATAATTTTCCATTCAAGAATATAAGTGTTATATAACACTTATATAGAAGAAGAATCAAGAGACACGGTAGTGTCTCGCGACCAGTTAAGGGCGTAGCCGAGACACCGTGTATCTTAACGCGAGTCGGACATTTGAGTCTTTATAATATTTCGAATTCTCAATAACGGCTGAAGCAATCGAGTTTATACTAGACTTAATCGATAGATTGAGTTTGAATTATATAATAAAAGTGTCTTTATTTCTGCTCTACGTGATTTGTAAGCAGAGATATATAATTGCAAAGTCGAAATATGAAAAATTTCTTTTAAGAAACGTCCCCGTCATCATCGACCACACAAACATAGTAGTATCGTGCTACACGTATTCACACGTATACAACACATGCGCACACAGATATCACACGTACACAACACATGAATAGATGCATGTATTGGAAATGTCCATCTCGCACGTTTTACAACAGACGGCGATAGTATGTCGCTCCATGATCCATGATGTTAGGTATATGTGTCAGATCAGATGTCAGATTTGATGACATGTAACCTCTTTGCATGTAACATGTATGTAGGTTACATTCCCTACAATGTCATGTTACATATTAGTTGTAATTATATAAGTCTTATATAAATGCCTATGTATGAGTATGCATATATTTTTAATATATAGCGGTGTCTGTGCTATATCTTCAAAAAGCAAAAAATGCTAAAAGAATTTATGCCACATGTAAACATATTAAAATGAACAATAATGGTTACAAGAAAGAAGGAATTACGGCCCTTCAATGCAAGTCCAGAGCATTTTACTGAAGGAATTTTACAACGAGTGTGGAATTTTACCGTTGTGCATAGATTACATTGAGGCGCATGGTACAGCTACGAAAGCTGGTGATCCGGTAGAAATAAATGCTATTAATAATATTTTGTGTAAAAACAGAACGACTCCGTTAATGATCGGTTCGGTTAAATCCAATCTTGGTCATGTTGAACCAGCGAGCGCTTTTGCACAGATTGCGAAGGTAAGATAAATAGATAATTGTTATGTATTCATTATAATATGTTCATGATAAGAAAAATAATATACTGTAAATTTTGCGTGCATAACAAATGATTTTTATTACTCATATATAGTGAAAAATATTTCCCACTGATTTCTGTATTACAAGCAAGCATGGCAATTTTAAAGTGTTCATTATTATAAAATAACTGATTTATAAAAGCACAAAATAAATTTTACCTATTTTTATATTTTTATCATTTAAATTAATTTTTGAGTAAATTGAAAAAATTACAATTATATCTGCGATTATATACGCATAATAATTATAATAAAATAAAATATGAAAATAACATTACACGATTTTATTCGGATAACTTTATAATACGTAAAAATATATTGTGACATAATTAATTTTATTGATTTTTAAGGCAATAATAGCATTCGAAAGTGGACTTGTTCCACCAAATATTAATTTTACATCGCCACGAGACGATATAGATGCCTTTGTAAATGGAAGCATTAGTGTGGTTACAAAAAACCTGCCACTTAAAAATGGTTACATAGCCATTAATTCTTTCGGTCTCGGGGGATCAAATGCTCATACGTTACTAAAATGGAATACCAAACAGAAAATTAATAATGGAACAGCGACTGTTAATATTTATCAAAACTTGTGACAGTGTCCGGACGCACTCAACAATCAGTTAATTCGTTTTTAAACGATGTCAGTAAAATTTAAAGAGCAATATTATAATCAGTAATTAAAAAAATACATTGTTACACAAATTTTAAGAAAATTTTGTTTTGTACATCGCTAATCATTCGACAGACGCAGAATACATTCGTTTAATACACAATATCTATTCCGACAATATAGAGGGTCATCCATGGAGAGGATATATTATATTAAATACTTTGCAACAAAATTCAGTAAGGGAAATTCAAAATAATCAGATCATTAAACGACCTGTTTGGTTCGTTTTTTCCGCCATAGATACACAATGGCTAATAATTGGTATTTATATTCAATATTTTGTTTCATGTATGATATAGCACATTTAAAAAATAATTAAGATTTTAATTATTATTTCTAATAATAATTTAAATATATTCATTATTTTTAATATTAATTATCTATATTTTTCAGGTCACAGTTTATTAAAGTTTGACGCCTTTGCGAATGCTGTAAAAATGTGTGACGCTATTTTAAAATCATATGATATAAATATCATGATAATTTTAACAAAACAAAACGGCTGTAAAAGTGCATTACATGCATTTGTTGGCATAGTCGCTATTCAGGTAAAATATCGTATATTATACAATATTAAAAATATATTTATTATATTTAAAATTATATAATGTCGTAAAAATATTTACAAATATATTTATAGTTAATAAATATTATAAATATGAATAGCGTTTTTAAATATAGTATAGTATAATAAAATTATCTCTTATAGATTGGCTTAGTAGATCTCCTAACAACCTTAGAAATTACTGCTGATTATATGATTAGTCATTTCGGTGGTGAACTTGGTTGTGCGTATGCGGATAAATGTTTAACTATTGAACAAACTATTCTATCGGCATATTTTATTGGTTTAGCTTGCACCGAAGGAAATATAATTCATAGTTCTACAGCCATTGTGAATCTTGATTACGAATGCTTCAAAAATATATGCCCTGCGGATATTGAAATAGTATGCTACAATAGTCAAAACAGCAACATTATAAGCGGGCCTGCAAAATCCATAAAAAAATTTGTGGAAATATTAAAAGTATTATTTCATCATTTTTAAATTTACTTTTCGGTCTTTGATCTTTGACTTGTCTATTTTTGCTTTAAATATATTTAACTATTAGCTTTAACTATGCTATTTGTTTGTATTAATTAACTGTGTTTTATTAGATTAATAACATTAACGTGAGTAGTATAGTGGGCACTATGGCCCGTCATAACAAACCCCCACCACCGACCCGTCTGGCGCCGAGTCTTATCTTATCTTTCCCCCACCACCGGCGTCTGGTTTTTCCGAGTGTGGGTGTAGGGGGAGAGGGTGTTGGGGAAAAAAAAATGGCGACCGGCCCCGAAAGGTGGGGATGAGAATTTTTTTATTTTTTTATTTTTTCTGATTTCCTCTGGATTTGAACCTGGGGCCTTCGTGTTTCCGAGCAGGGTCCTAGTATGTTGAGCTAAACGAGATCTTACTAGTCTAAGGATTAGATGAGGTATTTAAGCTAAAGTTGCGTAGGGTACGGTATGGGGGTACGGGTATACGTATGGCAAGGATAGCTCGTCGAATCAAATGGTCGATATTGGACGGGGTGGGGTAAAAACAGTTAGGGTATACGTATGGCAAGGATAGCTCGTCGAATCAAATGGTCGATATTAGACGGGGTGGGGTAAAAACATTTTGACCAAGAAAAGCGTCATGCGGTCGACCGGGGATCGGTGGCAGGTAGTAACTGACAATGCCGTAGGGTAATAAAAAAGAACACGCAAATATTTGTACTGGCGAGCATTCCGACTCGTGTCACGATAAAAAAAATAATGCATCATCGTAGATTAGAAAGAATGCTTATTGTTGAAAAGATGTCGGATAAAATTTTATTTTAAAATAACAATTTCTGGAAAGAGGAAGTGAAAGAAAATTGAACAATGGTTTTAAAAGTACAAATATGATTTATATTTAAAATATTTTTTACAGAACAAAATTTATTTATTAATACTAAAATTCATATTATATATTGTTATGATTCGCTTGTTTTTTGTGAGTAAAAATTTTACGAAATAAGTGTATGATTAAACGATCGTTATATTCGCAATCTTCGGAAAAAAGAGCGAGAAACTGATTAAGATTATAGCCGCTACACATATAATATAAAAATACACAGCAGTATTGTCCGCAAGTCTTAGAAAAAATTCCTTGTAATTGTTGAATATTCCAACGATGAATGATGGAGTTTCGTCGAAGTCGGATGAGAAATCCTGGATACAAGGGGGGTAATCCGTAGCTGTCGAAGTAAGTGGCTGTGCCGTGTTCATCGAGGTAGAAGGCGATCCAATGTTCTCCAGGTCGATCGTGATTGTCGGTGTTAGCGACGATAGCCGTCGACTTCGTCCACACCCTCGGAACTCTGTCGGCTGCATAGACTCCAACATGTCTGGCATCTAGATGACGCAATGCTTGTAGAATTTCGCGAGAGTTCATTTTTTTGTCCCGAATACGAACGAGTGTACGGTATTATTTGAACAATACCAGTTTTTACCTCTTTCGACAATGCGTCTTTTTCTATCTTGAGTTGTTTTGAGAGGTTTTCAATGTCAGTTTGCGTCGAGATGGAAATTGTTTCGTTCTTGTTTCTATCCGTCAATGTCGATGACGGTTCAGAAATCACAAATCTCTCTTCTTCTTTTTCAATCTGCTGTTCGTTGTTTTGCTGATTTTTCTCCTCTATTTGTATTTTAGTTATATTCTCATTTACATCGCGAGAAACGGCGGCGTCGTATTTATCGTCGCTATCGTCGAAGGTAATTTTCCAACTTTCGTCAGAACTACAAGTAGCTTCGGTAGAGATCGAAACGTTCTCGCAATTATTTTGCGCACTTAGTCAGCATTTTAATTTATAAGCATTGTATAACGCGCAATGAAAGGTTCCAAATTTTCGAATCCCGTGATGACCGCAATATTGTACAATATTCTCCTCATCCGGTAGATTTTTAAATGCTGGTGAGGTACCCTCCAAATTATTTATATCTCTGGAAAGTAAATTCCTCAAGTAGTTTGCTTTTTCGTTACCTCTGACGTAAACGCAGCGCGCGTGTCTTGCGATTTCGCGGAGATGCGAGGTAAAATATTTAGGATTAACTGAGCCGTCGAACCACTCGATACCGTGATAATTTCGTGAGAGCCAATTGTTTTCTCGTCTTGCTTTTGCGGGTAATTTTCCAAACGCGTATGGTGGCATCATAATCCAATGCTCGACAATCGGAGCATCGATTGCGACAACGGCGACTTCCTTCGCGATAAATTTATTGGCTTCATATTGTATGTCGACGACTATGTCCATATTGTGAGATTTTCGTTGGTGAGGTACAAGCTCTTAACGAAACGTGCGCGTTTGTTCGTGTCTCGTACAAAACTGAATTCATTCTAGCGCGTTACATAGTTTCCACTTCGTGAATAGCGTCATCAAAATTTTCAAAGGAAGAGGAGGGGGAAAATTTTCTAATCGCGTATTACATTACTGTGTATGAATACATGTTGGTGAACGAGCGTTAACAGCTAACCGGAAAAATCGACGATAACTTGACGCGATGCGTCGATTTCTACGACATTATCGAATTCGGCGTAAACGATACAATTAATTGTTTCGTTGAGTCCCTTCTCGAATCTCACTTCTAACCGAAGACTTCCGTGTCTCACGAGATTCCAATGACCGGCGCAATTAGCGGATAGATCGGGTGTAAGATCAAAAGCGAATAACGTATATCCCTGAGAATAATCATCTCTACTTATAGAATTTCCCTCGTTCAAAAAATGGATACCCGTCCCTGAGAAGAGCGTATGATAAGCTTCGATGTAAAGCGGTTCGCAAGACGAGAAAACCGGTTGTAACGGTCTACTGGGTATTTGTGTACCGTCGACGTATAGCGAGAAGAAATTTATTCCGTAATTTTGGAAATTAAACGGATTCAATTTTCTGTCACCGTTAAACGCTTTATTATCGACGAAACCTACTATTATTCGTTTCGGTAATTGTCCCAGTATTACATTATCTAACGATTCACCCACAACCCCACTGTGAATCGTGAATGTTTTAATTTCAACTCTCGTAAGCGGATACTTGGCGGTAACTTTGCTCAGCATTCTAGCATGCGCTAGTAATACTCCGGAACTTATTTTCGCTCTTCTCACCATTAGGCTTGCATCGAGTATACGAATTTTCGACGTGCAATTAGTTTCTATGAAACAAAACGTATCTTTCGAGCGCACGAGTCTCAACCGCACCTCGACACCATTAATTAAGAATTTGTCCTGATTGAAAACGTCGCAATGGAGGTGACCTATAAGATCTAGCGCGCGCCCTCCGCGTATGTAACAAGCTCGTCTCGCTATAGCGGTATTGCCTTCCGCTCCTACTGTATCGTCCATGTGACCGGGTGTATCCGCATCCCATAAGCACGAGGTTAGATGGGAAGTTTTTGCGGGTGATGAATAATTTAACAACGCTTCGATGTACGCGCGGTACGCATAAGCGTTGTTTGGAGGCGACACGAGCTTTTGATTGAAATACACGTCGATTTGATTGAAGATGGAATGAAGAAAATGATTTACGGGGCCCACGTTGACGGCGGATCCGGTGGCGAGACCGGGTAGCGGCTCGGTTTCTACACGTACCCGAAGACTTAGTAACGTGTGTGTGAGATCTAAATATTCTTCTCCGTGACCCGGAATGACGAATTCTAGCGGGGAGTCGTCCGAAAGCGAGGTCACGGGTTTGTAATAAATCCATTGCAAACTTTCGATGCTAGTTTGCGTGGGCGGTAAAGAGAAGAGATCGAGCTCGCTCTTTAAACACTCGCTCGAGTGTGTGTGAAGAAATGACATTTTTTTCTTTCACCGCCTGCTCTACCAACGTTATTGTCACGAACAAGCGTATTTAGAATAATGGCGATTATGAAAATATATCGTATACTGTACGCTTTTTACCGCTATTAGCTTTACGCCGTTTCGCGGACAACTTGAGTCTTTTTACAGTCGAGCGATTTTTCCTCGTATTATTTTTAGTTTTTTTTGTATTTGTTCTTTTTTTTCCCACGCGACTTGATTTTCGATAAACTTTTTTTCTTATTTGTCTTACGACGTTTACGCGATGCGGTTACCGAGGATTTAGCGACGTGAGTCTTAAGCCTGCCGAAAGGAAACTGCGCTACATGAATTTTTTCATCCGATTTATATCCCCTACCTTTCATTAGACTACTTATTTTTTCCCTAGCTTTTCTCTTAAGATTGTCACGCGATTGTTCAAAACGATGCTTGACAGCTACCTTTAACGGCATTTTATTTTCAACATCCTCGATTATATTAACCCCGGAGCGCAAAGCTTCTTTACCCACTGCCCCTAGTCCTCTAGTTAAATAAGGCAATACGCGTCTGAACATTCCTCCGAGAAAACTACCTATTCCATGACCTCGTTGATAGGGTGAACCGACAAAAACTCGTGGAATTCCACCGCCGCGAGTTCCACCGTTTTGTAATCCGTTATAATACTCCGAATAATAATTCATATTAATGAACAAAATCCTTCTTTCTTATCAAAAAAATCTTTACAGAGTATTTTTAAAAATCTAATCGATACGTTTAAAATGTAAAGTCTCCGTTAACGTGCCGTATTCAAATGGTATATTTTTTCCAGTATCGTCTTTTATGTCGATTTCAATCCGTCGGAAATTTGTTAGGCGCACCGGGATATAATGCGGAGGTGAGAAATATTTCACTTGATTCGTTCCATATTCGTAATCGCGCCCCATCCCTGTGACAGGCACTATTCGGAGAAGAGGAGTTTGCACATCGCCTGTTATGTAAGGTTCGCAAATATCGCAATAAACGAACAGTTTATCGGGAATACCCCGCGCCAAACTACACGCTTCGTAACTATAGAATCCTTCGCGACGTACTCCATTTTCGTCAAGAGAACCGAGTTGAAGAAAAATTGAAGTAGATTTTTCTTTGGAATTAAGCTTAGATGTCGTGAGCATAGAACAATAGTGACTTCTCCCCTTAGGAGCGTTATAAATAAAATCAGCTAAACCGATCATTTGCAAAAGTCTATCGGAAAAATGCATATAATGAATCAGATTGCAACCAGCGGGACACGCGAGGAAGAAAAAAATACTACCGCCTGTAAATTTTTCTTGCTCCAAACGAATATGGGAACCGGCTTCTTTGCACGACGAATTAATCGTGGAGACGAGCTCTTCCATCTATATATATAAGCACCGTCTGTCTGTATGTATGTACGCGAACTACTTCCGCATTTGTGGACCGATATTCGTGAAACTGGTACCAAAATGTTGCAAATTTTTTGGGGGTGGCTGCTGTGGGGTTTTTTTTTTAATTTTTTAATTTTTTTTTTTTCTACAGAGGAGGGTATGTTTAATCTTTTTTTGCAATATTTCTGAACACATGGTATCAAAATGTTGCAAATTTTTTTGGAGATAACGACGATGCAATTTTTTTAAGTGTTACACTCCCACCCACGCACCCACCCACGCATCCACCCACGCGCATGCGCATTTATGGACCAATTTTCACGAAATTAGTACCAAAATGTTGCAAATTTTTTTGAGAAAACTACTGGTTTATTTTTTTAAGTTTACCCCTCCACCCACGCACCCACCCACGCAATCGTATATTTATGAACCGATTTTTTTTAAATTGGTACCTCTTCCGGCTCTTGCCCATCGAGCTTTCTGTTTTACTGCAAAAAATGATTATATTACATAATATTTATTTATAATATTATATTATTATATATAATATTGAGGAGGGAGAGGGAGAGAGAGAGAGAGAGAGAGAGAGAGAGAGAAAGAGAGAGAGGGATTAATTTAATCTATATATATAAGCACCGTCCGTCTGTCTGTCTGTCTGTCTGTGCCCGAACTACTTCCGCATTTGTGGACCGATTGTCTCGAAATTGGTACCAAAATGTTGCAAATTTTTCGGGGGTGGCTGCTGTGGGTTTTTTTTTTTAATTTTTTTATTTTTATTTTTTTTCTTCAGAGGAGGGTATGTTTTGCGAAAAAATTTTTTTTTGCAATATTTCTGAACACATGGTATCAAAATGGGGGAAATTTTTTTTGGAGATAACAAACGATGCTTTTTTTTAAATTGTTACACCCCCCCCCCAGGGCCCCCAAACCCACCCCCCCAAACCCCCGCGCTTTGGCTTTTATGGCCCCAAATTTTCACAAAATTTAGTACCAAAAGTTGCAAATTTTTTTGAGAAAACTACTGGTTTTAAATTTTTTTAAAAAGTTTACCCCTTTTCCACCCCCCCCCGCACCCCCCCCACGAAAACGTATATTTATAAAGGGGATTTTGCATTTTGCTCTGAAAAATTGATAAAAATAACATACGACGCCGGACTCATGGCTAACCCAACTTACCCTTTACTAGCTGCGATCCCCAGTTATCTTATAAATCTTAGTTTCATCTGGGTCATAAATAACTCTTGTGGCGGACTGCATTGGAGCTTACTGATTAAGAATATCAAAATTGTAAGAGATTCATCATAGTTTCGCTAATATCGGAATATAAGACTCTCTAATTCCCTGCCGGCCGATAGGCGTCCTCCACCATGTCGCCTTCCGACCCTTAAAAGGGGAATCCTCCGCTGTTTCGATTAAAATTTGTTAGGGGAATTCCCCCACAATGCATCTTCTGTATTTACACAGATAAGGGTCGGCAGTACAAACCCAGGCCAACTCGAATTGATATTGTAGACCTCGTGCGGATGACAACGCGAACTCCGGTTTCAGTGTTGGCCAACGCCGCAAACCAATTCGCCGGGTTTTATGTAGTGGTGTATGTCTGTACCCACGTACATACCCACTGCATCGCTCACGCGACGCGCTAAAGAGAGACAAGGACTCGATATCACGTGTTCTCTTGTTCTCTACCGTGCCGGTTATACGCGAGACACAAAAAAAATAGGGTGCCGCCAAAAATGCTTGGCCTTCCGTAGCAGAAAGCAGTAACGTAGCAAGACTAATAAGCACCCATTTTTGTAAATTTTATATATGCGTATGCACATATGTGGATATTTATTTATTTATAATATTATATTATAGAAAATATACTATTTACTCTCAATTATATATGCTGACTGTTCTTATTTATCATTAGACAATTCTAAAACAGAGGTTTATAGATTGTCTGACTATCCCTGGCCTCAAAGTTAAATGTTTATATATAGTATTTTAACGTTGTCGACCATACGGGATGTGGTCTTTTCAAAAAACAGATTTGGAAATATCAGAGAGTTCAAGCATTCGTCTTTAAGATGTAAGCGCAAATTATGATTCGGAGAGATTAACTTGTCAATAATAAAATATAAATAATTATAAAACGAATATACATATCTATAATTTGTAGTGCTATCTCTATATAGTTTATATTGTCTAATGATAATAATAACAGTAAGCATACTTAAAGGAAATTAGTCTACAATGTTAGACCACGTGTACTTGTTAGATTTGATAATTTATTTTCTTATACTTTTTTGATAGACGAATAAGAGAACGAATATACATTATTATTCGCTTGTATATCAATCATGATGGACGAATATACGTTGGTGTATTCTTGATTTCTTTTCTATTATTGATATTATTGTATAATTTGCTCTATAAATACTTATACATAAAAGAACTTATGTCGAGTACTAAGATGTTCAGTATGTTCACCCAGTAAATTATTACGAGTTCAAATATAATCAAGATCAATTTTTTTAAAAATATTGGAATACAGAGAAATGATAAAAAAATATATTTCGGCAATAAAAATTTTAATAAATATATTGAAAAATTTTTACTACAAAAACGCGCGCGTGCCCACACACCACACACCACACACACACACACACCAGCACACTATATAATGCAAAATAATACAGAAAATAAATGTTTAATAAAATCAACATACAGCTATTTGGTGTGTGCTATGTAGCTGCAATCATGCAACGTATTTATTACTTGATAAATTTATTTCGGGACTTATTTTGCAATTTATCTAGATATATATATATATTAATGTATGTATTGTAAAATATTAATATTTTTCATATTTTAAAAATTTTCAGTTTAAATCCGCCGTATATTTCTATATTTTTCTATATCTAATATATTGTAAAAAAATTGATATTGAGATATTGGAACTCACCAAAGTTTTTTACGTGCTTGGAATATTATTGCATTGGCATCATACGTTACCGTAAGTTCTTTTACGTTATAATAGTGTTTATGTAGCATAGAGCAAAGATCAGAAGAGATTATACATTATTCAATAACGAAAAAACACGATAACGCTATGTCATATCTATGTGTGTTGCATATATATAAACTTATATATGATATATTTTATAAATAAGAAAATATTATGCAGACATGTAAGCCCAAGATAAATGTTCAGTTTGTGCTATGCTTCAATCATAACATCGGTCGACAAAAAATGACTTTTGTCAGTTCGAAGATTCCAAAGCGTATTTTGTGATATTTTTTTCATGCCGATTACAAATTCTACCGCAAAAATTGCGTATCACGGCCCGTTTTTTAGATATCTTGATCTAAGATTCCAAAATTCGTTCAACTCATTAGTGTTTGTGTCTACATGGCTGTTACTATTACTAATGCGATGTAAGAGAGAACAAGACAGATGATATCTCTCTTTGTCCATCTGTTCGCTGTCAGTATGTTTCCCCACGGAAATTTCCCTGCTCCTTATGAATCTAGTGAGAATCTTATCGTCAGATATTCATAACCTAATGACCTAACTTTGGTTTTTTTTTTTAATATATTCTTGAATATAATAACGTATCGCCAAGAGTCGGATTTTGCATTTTTGCTCTAAAAAATTTCTAATAATAAAATACGGACTCCTGCCTAACCCAACGTACCCGTTACTAGCGCGCATTCTCAATTTATATTATAAATTTATTTTCCAACTTTTTTTCAATAAATAACTCTTTGGCGGAGCTGCATTTGAGCTTACTGATTAAAATATCATAAATTTAATTAATAAGATTCATTCAGTAGTTTCGCTAATAGCCTGGAATATAAGAAGCGCTAATTAATCCCGGCCTCCGATAGCGGTCTCCACCATGTCGCTGCCGACCCTAATAGACCATATAGCCAAAGTCCTGGATGAATGAGATACCAGCAGTTTCCTTCACTTGATTTTCAGCGCATATCGGGGTAGTGGTCAATGCAGTAACTATTACTACTTTCCTAGATATCGTCTCATGCTCATGAACCTCCTCGTTTTTTTTCCGGCGGCATGTAACTAGATTTATCTTTCGTCGCGGTCGCGGATTGCGGGAAAGGACAGAATTTTATATGTTTATAAATACATAATAAATCAATATAAAATATTACCTACCTATTTAAATTATTTTTTAAAAATGTTTTATTAGTTTCATCTAAGTCCCTAAGTCGTTTTAAAAATAATTTTAGTTTTTTAATATTAGTTAATTTATGCTATCCATTTAATATGTAAAAATACTAATCCGTATACACGGTTTTTATAATGCATTAATATTTTCGTTAGCGAATTATAATATTTTATATCTAAAAGTGTTCAAAATTCAAAAATATTTACTTTTAATTTTTAATTATTTTAGCAAAGAGTTCCGAAATCCTTACACACTAATAGGATTTTGTTCATCCATAAATTCGCAATTAGTATATATGTTAATTAATAATTTTAATAAAATACAAATTAAAATTAAGGTCAAATATAATTTTTAACATAAATATATTAATAATTCGTTACAAAGAACGTATCCCCGTGTAAGTATTTTTCTCGTACACAAATAATTTAGAACAAATTAAATTACGCATAAAAATAAAAATAATTAAATATTTACTATTATATATGATAATAATAAAACATTTTATAAAAAAAAAACAATTCATAATATAAGTATATATATAACATGTACTTATATTTGATTGAATCTGTTTTTATAAAATGTTTTATATCGTAGAAAACGTTGACTTTTGACGTAACTAGCAAATTTTATTTATATAAATTTAACATATTAAGATACGGCCCTAAGAGCCAAATCGCGGATGACAAGTGCGTTATCTAACCGAAAACTAAATTTTTTGCGTTAGATAAATACCTGTGCACAGGCAACCAAATTTTTACTTGGACACGGCAAGATATAAAATTGAATATCTCTACAATAGATTTTTAATTCCATGTACCCCTTTCCCCCTAAAGAAAATGAAGGCGAGAGAAAAATAGATCCGAAAGTTCGCAGAATCGGGATCGAAACCCGAGTACCTTTCGCTTGCCGGGCAGCTGCTCTTGTCCACACTTAAAATTTTATTTATTATTTCACGACGGTTGACGTAAAAAATGTTTTTATTATTATATATAAATATAGTTTAAATTCTTTAAGGGTTATACCTACCTGCAAGGTCCTGAAAAACACGTATTTTTGGGGATATTTTTTTTTAAATTGTGAGTCTTTGAAACGGAACATTCTGTTTTCCAAATATATAATTCAAGATTATTAGTATTTTTTTTTTGCAAATGTTGATAAATAAAAAAGATATGTCTTAAATCGTCCAGAGCAGTTTTTTTTGGAAGCGTTTTGCGGTGACCACGCTAACTTTGAACTGGTTTACCAGAAATCAAAAAACCCGAGAAATTTAGTTAATATATAAGATTATTAGTGCCCCGATCTTCATTGTTTTGAAAATTAATTTGCGACAAATGGCGGCTTTCAAATTTGAAGGTCATATTTCTACCAAAAATTCGCTTCGGCTCGTTTTTTATTATTAAAAAAAAATACGCAACTAAAAAACAAAAGCCAAACGATCGGCACTAAGATTTTTGAAGTATTACAGAGTCTAACCAAAGTTTATGTCATCGATGCAAGCTGGTTTCTTCGAGATATTTTTGGTCACCGATTTTAAAATGCTGTTGTGAGAAAAACGCATTTGAAGTTTAAAAATTCAGTTCAACAACCAATAATATATTTATATATCTATTTATATAGATTTTATATATATTATTTTATTTATCTATAGTTTGGGCTGTATAGAGACCGCTTTTGTCCGCGTCGCATCTGCCGTTCGAGTCCCTGAGACCCGTTTCTTCTGTACCCCTGCTTCGAACAGCAGGTAGCGTTTCACACCATATACCTTTAAACTCACAGAACTTCGTTTATTTTTGGTCGACATTTCGAATTGAATTTGCAGGGAATATTTTGACATATGTACTTTAGAAAATATCAAATCCACAAATCGATTTTTTTGAAGTTTTGCAGGTAGGTATAACACTTAATTAATTTTATCTTTTATGATTATTTAATTTACTCTAATTATTTTTGTACGAGAAACATACTAACCATGGGTATACTTTTTATACTTAATTTAATATATTGGTTTTACAAATTATATTGACCTTTAAATTTTAATTTTTGTTTTATTAAAATTAATAATTAACATATATCTTAATTGCGAATTATATGGATGAAAAAAATCCCCATTATTTGTTAAGAGAATTTCGGAACTCTTTGCTATAAAATAATTAAAATTAAAAGTCAAATATAATTTTTGAACCACTTTTTATTATTAAGAATATATAATTCGTTCCCGAAATATTAGTAATTCTTAAAAACGGATACGGGATATTTTTTCTCATATCAAAAGACTAGAATAATAAATTAAATTAATTATGAAAAACTAAAAGTATTAACAACGACTAGACTTAGATGATAATAATAATGAAATATTTTATTAAAAAAAGATTCAATAACTAAGTAGGTCCGGTTATAAAATTTTTTATTTATTTATACTTATAACATTGTTAGCGAGTAAGCTCACATCATCGTTCGCTCTGCCGTTCGCGGCAGCGTTATTTTTGATTGTGGCAAGTGGTTTTTGTTTTTTTTTTTTATAAATAGATAATATAATGTGAATAAATCACGATATTTGACAGATGTTCATATATATAAAATTGTAATAAGAATAATATTATATCATAAATGGTCAATTGTTTCAAGTTTTTATAGACTGCGATAAAATAGATTTACATTTGGATACGAAACTGCGGTAAGTAAAAATATAAAATTCTTGAAAACGTAACAAAATATTTTGATAACTTAAAAATTGTGAACTTTGACAATAAGGACCTTAAAAATTGCACTAAAAATGGGGCTATATGTGAGGCCGTGCGCGAATGTAAGGTGTGTTATATCGAAATTTAATTAATAGATGAGAATTAATCCCAATTTTTAAGTCTTACAATTCCAAGCTAATTTTTTTTTGTACCTCGTGTACATTTTTAGTTTTGAAAGTTATATCGAAAAATTAAGTTTCAATATGCGTCTTACATCTCACATTCGCATACGGCTCACATATAGCCTATTTCTCCCTCTTTATACTTTATTCACTCTTATAGAATTTTATTACTATAACGCCAATTTATTCCCTTATTTCGATATTAATCACGTTTATGTTCGAATACCTTAATTACCTGTATATTTAGTATTTTAAATACTCAAAATAAAGTGATTAATGCGTATTGATAAATTTCTACAAGAAATAGGAGCCTTTAAATTTTACTGTAAAATTTCAAGTATTTTTCTTTATAAAATTTACTTAAAAATTTAATTAAAAATTTTTTGAAACACTGTGTTATATCAGAACATTTAAATTTGTGATTATTTGCATAAAAAAAACATTTTATGTGTAAAAAATATATTTTTTAATTTAATAATTTTTATATATATATGCATATTGTAAATATTCTCTCTCGCCCTGCTCTCCTCTCACACACCACACACACACAACACACCACACACACACTAACGGGGGCCAATCTCTCAATTGGCTCATGATCAATTCGTCCTGGATGTCGCCACAAAGGTGCAAAGTCTGTTGGTAATGTCAAACGAATTTAGCCTGGACTTGGCACCAGGGCAAGTCTTTTGGTCGAGTCTACGAAATTTAGGCACTGACTTCGAACCAGGGGCAAAGTCTTTGTTCAAAGTCTAAAACGAAATGTAGCACGCTCGAACCAGGGGCAAAGTGTGTCGGTAAGGGGCAAAGTCTATCGCACTAAGATGGCGGTCTCTTCTTTTAGGCAGGCCTTGTGGTCTATCTGTCTATTAATCCAACTGTGGTATTGAAAGGGTATAAATATTGCGGCGATCACAAGTTGCGTCTTAAACTCGCTGCTCTGTTGCACATAACATGGCTTTGACCGTCGTTATTTGCTTCAACAAGTTGTCTTCCAACTGCGAATCAAAGGTAAGTCATGCACATTTGCTTCAGGGATTTTAGTGTCTACATAAATTATGTCGAAATTTCTATTTAAAAATTAATGATTCATATACTTACGAGTTTAAATATAAAAAAAAAAGTAAGTAGAAATAGAGCAATTATTATAATATTTAACATATGTGACTCTAATATGTAAGCTGAATATAATATTTTATTTAAATTTTTAATATTTAACATTGTAATTTTATGAAATGTTTCTAAAAAAGATATTTACATACTTAAATAAAGTCGCCAAGAATATATAATCAAATAATAATAATCCGTGATTTGAAATTGCTAAGTGGAAATATTATAGTGCCCTAGCGAGTATACACATTAGATTGTTTCTAGAATTTACCCTGAACATGGTAATCATTGGACAATATGTAGGTCGAAAATGTTATAATGTTATGCGTTATTATAATGTTTCGTATTATTTTTGACCCGTGTCATAACCGTGATGCGTGGAGATCATCTTGGCGCATGATCATCTGAATGATTCCGTTTCGCGCAGCATGTATATCAAGCTAGAGAGTCGTATTAAGAAACAATCGACCGAAGACACACGTGTATTTATTATTTTTGAGTTTGACTACTTCCTCGGGTTAATAGCGAGTGATAGGAATGCGGATATAAACTGTAGCCAGATAATCAAAGACATCCTGAACGAACTCTTTATAATATTTTAATTTTTAATTATTCATGTTCGGAACACCCCCCAATAAGAATTTCTTTGATTAATATTTATCACATAGAAATATTAAGATCTCTACAATAAGAAATAAAATATTTGATTAAATTTACTACGTATTCTATTTTTTTATGATTGTGGTAAATAATTTTTAATCAAAGGGGAAAGTCCTTATAAAATTTCTTCTTCTCTTCCAATCTTGGTCCCATGATCACCATGTTTTTTCAGATAAATTAATAAAAGAAAATGCTCTCCCAATGTACTATAAATGCTAATTAATAGGAAATTTATATATTGAGAAAACTTATCTTTTTATATTCCAATATATTTATCTCTCTCTCTCATCTCTCTCTCTCTCGCGCGTTTTTAGTTATAATTCATTTAATGATTTTATTTTAACAATTGTTGTGGGCGTATCTTAATAATCCTAAAGCTGTAAAAAACTGTGAAGTCACCATATGATAATTAAAAAATGGGTAGTACTTTAATCGACCACTTGGGCAAATTAAGTGACTTATTCAATATCACATTGAATATTGAATATTTAATAAAGATCACTTAATTTGCCCGAGTTGTTCGATTAAATTACTACCATTTTTTAATTATCATGTGGAGAATTTTCACATTTTTTTACATCTTTTTAGGAATATTAATATACCGCCCACACCAATATTGTTTTAAAATCATTATTAAATTATTATAACTAAAAGAGAGAGAGAGAAAGATAAATATATTTTTAATATAAAGTATAATGTATTTCTCATTGATTAATTTCATCTTAATATATGTCCATATGTAAGCATTTCCTCATTTGCCAGTAGTTGGTCGATTAATTTCTACTACCATTTATTAATATCCTCCTAAAATTTTCAATTGAAAGATCTGTAAAAAATATATACGGGAAACATTTGAGTATATAAAATATGTATTTTCAAATAAAATAAAAAAAAAGTCTATATTTAAAATAAAACAAATTAAAATTTTTTACATTTTTTTAAAGTGTATTTTTTTTATTAAACCCTGCTTGATGCTCGATTTTCTTTTCCATCTTTTTTTCTTTTTATATTTTTCCCCACCGGTCTATAATTTTGGGGAAAAATTCATGTATCTCTTTACTCAAACTCTATTTTTTTGTAGTTTCGAGCTGGAATTCGAAGATCAAGCTATCGTACCTAACCAATGCAATCCGAATAATCCTCGAGCGGCCCTGGGCATCCGCAGGTTACCAAGCGCGGGAACTAAACGATTTGGATACCAGCCAATCAAATGATCCGAATAATCCGAATTATAAAAGTACAAAAAAAACTATCACTGTTTTTACAACATACAATGGCATTGCCAACATATATATAAGCATTGGTGAGATCATTAAAAAATGCCGTAAAATCCGTACAGATCTCTTTTCTCTCTTCTCGTATCCTTTTTATTATCTTACATCTTTAGTTCCACGTTTTTCCTATCTAATATTTTTGTTCCGAAGTTGCTCCAAAGATTTAAATCGTCATATTTAAGTATCTTATCATAGTATATAATGATTTATCGTAGAAGCTAACTATTGTAACATAAAATTATTGAAAATCTTTTTTTTTTTTATAAACGTCTTTAGTATAATTCGTATGGAAATAAATTTTCTTGCAAAATTAATTTTTTTGATGTGCGCATATCTACATTTATAAAATACGTAGAATAAAAGAAAAACGAAATATTTTGGTCGCTGTTACATGAAAAATAAGAACACTTCACAATCAAAGTATCTGCCGGGCTGTTGATCCAGTATCCCCAGGAGGAAAACATCACCATTTTTTTTCTTGCATAGGGCCAGGAAAACTTTTATTTTGACTCCGTTTCAACCTCATCTGTAAGGCGAGAGCAATTATATATTTTATTGAGAAATTATAATCTTTCCCTATCATCTTGCTTATTCATTTTAAGTGTTATTTTAATATATATATTAAAATATATTATTACATATATTATTATTAACATATATTAATTAAAATTTATTAATTAAAATAGTTCTTAATATCGAAGAAATTTGCATCTTTTTTTTCTTTTGAGTTATTTTTGCACTATTTTATCACGCAAGCGCTTTCGTGTTTATAACTATTATTGCCGCACAGTCCTGCGATATGTACCTTTTTTTCGCAATTTTGTGACGTATAACGCTTCTTGATTCATCGCATTGTATCATCGCAGTAAACATCACTATTGAGTAGACTCGTATATAAAGCGACAACTACACACAAAAAGTATTAATCATTTGATATGTGACTCAATATTCTATTTCCGCATTAATGATATTATTGCGAAATGCAGCTAAAGACATAAAAATTTAAAAATGCAGATGAGCTTTATCATTAATGATACAGAAAAGATAAGATGCTACATGAAACAAAAATAAATTGAAAAATAGATAAAATTTTTTTAAACGAGACTTTACTTTTTCAAAAATCTACTTTAAATTTTTGAAAATTGGAAAATTCTTTTTTAATTTAAATGATCTCTAACGATTTATGTCATTTTTTTATTTCGTGACTATGTAAAAAATTTGTATAAAAAATTGTGTAATTTACTCTATAAAAAATTAATTTTTTTAGATACTTTTGATGTACATTTTTTAATAATTTTAATTATTATTTTAGTAATAGGGTGAGAAAATGTTGTTTTTTAATGGTCTATATATTAACAATCAATATCGCGAAATGAGTGATGATTCGAAATGTAACGAAAAATTGTTCAAGTTTAAAAAGTCTCAATATGTTATATAAATTTTCCGCGTAAATAAGGTACCTTATATAAAAAATTTCATGTGTTACATTTTGACTTATGTGTGTAGATGTTATTTTATAGCATTTTCGGATCTTCTATAAAATTATTATCTTCCCTTTGTCATTAGTTTTTGCAAACACCTGCTGTATTTGCATATAGTCCGCGAGTCTGACCACGCAATATCTGCATCGTGATCCGTCGTAGATAGCTGACTGAAGCCCGAATTAGGAGAGGATAAGCTTAATGTAATTACGTGGCGCATTTAGAGCATACCAGTTTATCCATCTCGCGTTAGGGACCGTTTTCTAAAGAGAAGTCGATCGTCCTACGAGACAAGACCACATATCACTGAAAAACAGCAAAAACCTCAATCAACGCTTCTTGTTAATAACATTTCACGCTGAGGCGAGTCTGTGTACGGCACTGAACGCATTCAGCGTGACGTTGTCAAAGAAAAACCATCTTTACAGACATAAGTACTTCCAACAGTCACGTTAGATTTCGATTGATTCGCTTCTGATAAAGCGCCTCCGCTTCCGTAAATCGCTGCAACTACTTATTTGTATCGATATTTTTTTTCATTATGTTTTTTGCAAGGATATTTTTTATTCTCTGGATATCCTCAAATGTCTTTCGACATGTGTGCTGTTAGTGGGACAGTTAAAAAATAATTTTTAAAAAAACATTCATCTGCGATTTACTACTTTGTAATATAATTGTTTTTTCATTAGCACAGCCAATTTTCTTTTTCAGAAGCTTGAATTTTATTAAAGATCACACAATCACTCATAGGCCAACTTGTGATCCGAAAGATTAAGAAGTTACCAGAATTTTTTATTAAAACATAAAATAAAAAAATTTATAAATCCTAAATAGATATAGAATAATCCAATTCCAATAAACAAGTACGTTTCGCCGACAACTATCTTCTTTAATAACTAAATAACAATAAATTTAAGAATATTCTTACTTAAAAATTCTTACATCCTCAACTTTTAAAAAATGTAGAAAGAAAGAATCTTATCTAACTGTAGCGAAATTAACTAATTACGATTTTTAAATACCAACACATAACCACAACATGATACGACCTATCTTATGGTTACGCTACCAAATCCCATTACAAAATAAGGCGCTCAATAATTCTAATTTTTTTCGATGGAAACGCATAAAATCAGATTCTTTAGATTCACCTTTTTCAAACGTCTAAAATTGTGATCCGGAATCGTCAGTGTTATAAAAATGTGTAATATGTAACAAGTCATGAGAATTCCGCATTTTGTTCCTTCATGTAAAAAGTGATCCTTGTGATAACGAAACCGTGTTATAGACGTGATGATAAGTTGATGAGATACCCGGAATTAAAATTTCCTGTTACCATTGTATTGAAGAGATAGTTATACTAGCGAACCTTTTACTTGTTATTTCTGGAGTAAATTCTATTATATTTTTATATTATTTTTTATTTATATCTTTAATAAAGAATCTTGTAACTCTTAAATCCTTGTTGCCCGCAAGTTGGCTTATTGTTGGTTGTTATGATTTTAATTTATATACACGGGCCTTTCTTAATTTCATAGTATTTGCAATCCAAAAAAAAATAAACAAAACTTTTAAAAAAAATTGTAAAAAAAAAACATTAAAAATTTGTGTTGTTTACACCCCTTTTTATTTTTCTTTTTTTTTGTTTTTTTTTTTCCCCCCCTTGTTTTTTTTTTTTTTTTTTTTTTTTGTTTTTTTTTTTTTTTTTTTGTTTTTTTGTGTTTTTTTTTTTTTTTTTTTTTTTTTTTTAAAAATATTATATTGGATTTTATTTTATTATTGAATTTAACCTCGTACAAATCGATTCCCCACCTAGCCACGTTTCTGCCGCGTGTGAAGTCTGGCATGGCGTTTGAGGAAAACTTTTAAGCGCCGCTCGTATTGCTCAATATCTTTGTAATACAGCCCATTCTAGCGACATTGTTGTAATTCTGTCATTATAACTCGTCTTCTTTTCAATCATCTTACGTAATGCAACGAGAACAAACATTTTAACCTCAGTTTGGACGAGATGCAAATCGTCCGGTCATTATACATCGCGTTAGAAATTCGTAGCAGCGAATAGCTTCTACAAAAATCCGCACTTTTTCAAAATCCATGTCCCATTAGCGCTATCGAGTAATCCTAAAATATTTTGAAATTTTACATATTTGTATTAATTCACGAGTTTTAACATCAATTTTATATATTATAATTCAATTAATTTCTATATAGTTATAGTTATCTACAGTATTATTTTGCATTTATAGAGTGGTGATGTGGGTGTGTGTGTGTGCGCACAGCCGCTTAGTAAAACTATTTTCAATATATTTATAACATTTTTATTGCCGAAATATATTTTGTATCATTTCTCTGATCTTCCAATAATTATTAAAAAATTGGATATTGGATATATTTGAGACTCTAATAATTTACTGCATTGATCAATATTACTCGACCTAAAGTTCTTTAGTATAAGTATTTATGGACAAATTATCCATAACATCAATAATAGAAAAGAAATCAAGAATAACCAACGCATATTCGTCAATCTAATGATTGCTATACAAGCTAAGAAGAATTATATTCGTTCTCTTATTCATTGTCTCTCGAAAAAATTAAGCAACTAAATTTATCAAAAGCTACATTGACCCGGTCAAAACAGATGTAGAACTAATTGTACACGCTTAAACGACTTGACTACTACGTAACAGCAATTTATTTGATTATTTCACAATATTTCACCTATTGTGAAATAATCAAATAAAATTGCTAGTTACGTCGTAGTCAAGTCGTTATTAATCTTATTTTCATCACAAAATCAAACCACTAGCGCCAAATATTAATTTTGATTGATATTAAATTTTACGTGAGTGTAGACTACTTTACTTATCAATTGATTGCTACTGTTATTATTTATCATTAGACAATTATAAAACACACCTATATATAACTATATTATATATATATCTATGAATAGAGCACTACAAATGGTATAATGTATATATATGTTTAATTTATTTTATAATTTTATATTTGACCGTTAAATCTCTCCGATCATAATGTGCGCTTACATTCTTACAGACGAAATCTGTAACTCGCTGATATTCCAATCTGTATTTTTTGAAAAGACCACACCCGTATGGTCGAAACGTTTTAAAATAAATAATATATCCACTTTAAGTGAGGCCATGGTAGTTCAGACCAATCTAGAACCTTCTGTTTTATAATTGTCTATGATAAATTATACAGTAGCATCCTCTAATTGCAGATAAACTTTAGTCTTTATATCTATATCTCTAGATTCATATCTATATTATACACATTTTTCTCTATCTTTCATCATAGAAATAATAGCCCCATATGTGGCATAAGCCTTATATCACACTTTACAAAAATGGGTGCTTATTAGTCTTGCCTACGCGTTTATGCTTTCGGCTACGGAAGAGTGGATCGAATAATATAATTTGGCCGTCAAAGGAAAGAAGGACCGACCTTTTGGTGACCGTGAGAGAGTGATAGAGAGTGATCCGGTGGGGGGCGAAGGCGACCGAAGCGGTCGTCGACGGTGGCCATCGAAGGCCGGAGAGTGGAATGACTCTCGCCGGGCAGCCACCATCTGGCCTCTTGTTGCAGGCGCGGTCCGGTTCCACGAGGCTCAGCAGGTGGAGGCGTTTGTAGACCACGTTTTTTAGTGTGAACCCGCCCGCCGGGCATATATTGTCAGCGTGCCGCACATAGATTCTGCTTCCCTTTGATTCTGCACCGGACAGGATGTCATCCATGTAGACCTCGTCCGCCGGATGTCGGCGCCTTTTCGGAACGAAAGCGATGCTCTTCGTCCTCGGAGACTGCGAGTTGGGCGTAAGGTACGGATGGCCAGATACGAGGGGCGCATGAGAGCCCGTTAAGTGACCCGTGCATAGCCAGAACTCCTGGACGTCGTGCGTGAGTCGTCTCTTATCAGGATTCGCTGCAGGCTTCGATCGGCCAGGATGCACTAGGCTCTGCCGATACATTCGTTCGCTATCGGCAGAGAAGACGTATCTGTGGCGTCGCAAAACGACTCGACAGGATTTTGTCAGCCAGCGCAGGGAAAGCAGTTCGGTTTCAGTCAGAAAAAAAATTGGTTATAAGAGAGTCCCGTCGGCAAGGAGCTCGAGCCGTGAACACGACCCTCGTTTAGCTGAGTTGCTGTCCGATCGCAGGACCCCCGTGATGCGCAGGTAACAGGTTACCTCGTTGTGGCTTCAGCTGGCGCTGGTGCAAGCATCATATGTCGCAGTTCCTTGTACGTTTGCATGAACTCTACGTACATGTCCTTAAAGTCGGCATCTTTCTCTAACCTTTTCTCCGTCTGTTGCAGAGCACGACTGGCGACGCGACGAGTCCCAGACAGATCCGGGAGATGGCTCGATCGTTGGCAGCCGCACTATGTACCTGCCGTCAGGAGAGCGCGAGTGATGACGGCGGTAGTGCTCCTCGCACTCTAGTTCCGCCTTGGTGAGGGTCGGAGATGGCCGGTGGACTTCCTCCTGCTCCCAGAACCGCCGCACCAAGCAGGTGATGTCCTCCTCGATTTGGCAGTGATGAGCGGAGATGTGTTGGCTGGGCGCCGTCGAGCTAACTGTACCTGAGAGAATCCAGCCCAACGAGGTTTGTTGAGCTACTGGATCCTTAGAACCTCCTTTTCGTAGACCCTGACGGATGATGGTCCCATATACGTCGGCTCCCAGTAGGATGTCGACGGGGTCCGAGGAGCAGAATTCCGGATCGGCGAGCTCCAGGTCCTCCAGATGGGTCCAGGTTCGTCTACTGCTGCGGCATCCTCCGGAAAACAGCGTCAACTTCGGCAGCCCCAAAGCGTTGACGAAGGTGGGCGATTCCCCTCTGCGCGACTGCAGGGTGAGTCTCACCTTCCCCTTTGTCACTCCGGTCCTTTTCTCTCCGACTCCATAGACACTAACGGCGGCTGCTTTTCTAGGGAGTCGTAAGCGCTGCGCTAATCGCTCCGAAATGATGGAGGATTCGGAGCCCTGGTCGATCAGAGCGCGAGCGGACTGCCAGCTTCCGTGGCAGTCGAGGACGCGGACCCTAGCCGTAGCGAGCAGCACCGTTGCGGAAGAAGAGTCTGCGCCTTGAGCCACGTGAGACGTCGTGGCGGCCTCGGCTTCCCGGAATGCATCGTGAAGCGAGGAGTGATGTCGACTGCCACACGCTGTACACGTCTTCTTTGAAGAGCACTCGGAAGATTGATGCCGGCCAAGGCAGTTTGAGCAGAGCTTATGCTCACGGACGAGCTGCTTACGCGCCATCGCCGTCTTATCCTTATAGTCGCCGCAGAACATAACAAAGTGGTCCCCCTGGCAGATGGAGCACCGGCTTCTGGACTTCTCTTTTGGATTTTGGCCTTTGACGTGGTGGCTCCTCGTTGATTTCGTAGTGCTGGAGCTGCTGCTGTCGTTCCTGGCCGAAAACAGCGCCTCCAACGTATGGAGCCGACGTTCTATGAAGGCCTCAAGCGAGGCGTAGCTTGGCGGACTCGTGGTGTGACTTATATCACTCTCCCATGCTCGCCTAGAGCGGCTGTCGAGGAGCTCTACGACTAGGTGGACGAAGAGATCCTCCGTGCGGTCTATCGGTCGGTCTATGCTCTTCAGGGAGCTGACAGTTGTTTTTACTCCATGGAAAAGCCTCCTCAATTCAGCGGCGGATTTGCTTTTCATCTTGGTCAACGCTAAGAAATTATTCAGATAATTACGAGTCAGCAATCTTTTGTTCTCGTAATAATCGCTTAGAGTTTTCCAGGCGATTTCATAGTTGTCTTCTGTGGTGCTGAGGTTACGAATCAGCAAATCGGCGTCACCCTTCACACAAAGTTTTAAGTAGTGTAACTTCTCCACAGGTTTTGCTGCCTGATTCCGGCCGATGAGGGATTGGAACAGATCCCGGAATGAAGGCCAATCCTCGTATTTCCCGGCGAAGGTAGGCGGTTGGATTTTTGGCAGCGCTGTCCGAGGAGCGGGACTAATTGTCGCGGCCGCGGTAGAGCTGGCTGCCTGTAGCTGCAGCTGGAGAGCGCTCTTCAGATCAAGCATGAGGCCCTTGTTCAGCAGGTAAGCTTCCTCGCCTAAGGACGGGATGTCTTGTTTAGCGTAGACCTCATGCTTTATTTCGTCAACCTGATCGGCTAACGTATCATTAAGAGCGTCGAATTTATCCCATAGCTTCTCGAGATTTTGAAGCCGGGCCTCCACCGCGCCGAGGGTCATATTGGCCTCGCCGAGCTTCCGCAGGTTCTCGAACGAGCGTGAGATCTTGCCGTACAGCACCGTGGCGGTGGCAATGATCGCCTTCGTGTCTGTCATTTCTAACAATGTTTCTCTGTTCCAGAAGCACTGGTCACCGACACTCAATCACAATCGCTTCCGTGGCACCGGATTCACAGGAGGTTAAGGAGGAATCCGGCTCGAAGGACCAAAAAATGTGCGCGACGGAAAGATGGATAGGACGTGGTCGGAAGCGAGACCGAGAAATAGACACAACACTCGACACACGCGTAACGTTCACAAAAAAAATATATTTATATAAACTATTAACAAAAATTACAATTAATATACCGCACCGAATTTACCGAGAGAATTAGCCGAGTCGTAAATTACTAAGTGTCCGCAAGCAACGGTAATGAATTAGACAAAGACAAGCAATCTTTATCGTATGAACACACTTTATTCGCGATGAGCAATCGGAAAAAGCGCCGCGGTCGCGAGAGAGGAGGCTTATATACGCCTTGTAATTCTAGAATATTCGAGTACATTTGCTGTCGTTCTATTGTGATATTAAGGGTGAAGGAACGTTTACTGTAATTATTTACTTGTTTTTCTCTCCTCTCGCGCGACAGCGGTGTTTACAATTTAGACTGTTTTAAGCGCTTGTTTTCGAAGGCGCGGAGTATCCGTATACTCTCGCGGCCGAGCGCTAATTTAAATATAATTTAAAATACGCATGTTAGACCACGATATTAATTAATAAATTATATGCATGCTGCATGAGGCATGATCGAGATGCATGAATATTTTAACGCTTTCTTGTCCGCGGGTTATTACCGTTCGAATCTCGAACACTGCTCGTTCAAGTAGTTTGTTACAATCCTGGCGTTGTGTGGTCAAGCACCGTCTTGTTGAAAGAACATTTTATTTCTTTCAAATAGTGGCACTTCTTCTAAAAAATCGGGCAGATTTTCTTTCAAAAGTTCCGCGATACCATAGGGTACGCCTATTTAGCAGGCTAGAGTCTCGTTCGTTATCGGAATTAACCAGACAAATCGCTCCACCAACTAAGAACGGCCATGCACCACCACCCACCGAATCAAGAAAGAGCTATCAATCTGTCAATCCTTCCGGTGTCTGGGCCTGGTGAGGTTTCCCGTGTTGAGTCAAATTAAGCCGCAGGCTCCACTCCTGGTGGTGCCCTTCCGTCAATTCCTTTAAGTTTTAGCTTTGCAACCATATTTCCTCCGGAACCCAAAAGCTTTGGTTTCCCGGAAGCTGCCCGCCGAGTCATCGGAGGAATTTCGGCGGATCGCTAGCTGGCATCGTTTATGGTTAGAACTAGGGTGGTATCTGATCGCCTTCGAACCTCTAACTTTCGTTCTTGATTAATGAAAACATTTTTGGCAAATGCTTTCGCTTCTGTCCGTCTTGCGACGATCCAAGAATTTCACCTCTAACGTCGCAATACGAATGCCCCCATCTGTCCCTATTAATCATTACCTCGGGGTTCCGAAAACCAACAAAATAGAACCGAGGTCCTATTCCATTATTCCATGCACGCAGTATTCAGGCGAAGGTAGCCTGCTTTAATCACTCTAATTTGTTCAAAGTAAACGTACCGGCCCGACTCGACACTCAGTAAAGAGCACCGCGACGGGATATTAGTTGGGCCGCCCCTCGCGAGGCTAAGCCCACCGGTAGGACGTCCCACATCACGCCAGTTAAACACCGCGAGCGGTGAACCGACGGTGTGCGACACAGATTCAACTACGAGCTTTTTAACCGCAACAACTTTAATATACGCTATTGGAGCTGTAATTACCGCGGCTGCTGGCACCAGACTTGCCCTCCAATGGATCCTCGTTAAAGGATTTAAAGTGTACTCATTCCGATTACGGGGCCTCGGATGAGTCCCGTATCGTTATTTTTCGTCACTACCTCCCCGTGCCGGGAGTGGGTAATTTGCGCGCCTGCTGCCTTCCTTGGATGTGGTAGCCGTTTCTCAGGCTCCCTCTCCGGAATCGAACCCTGATTCCCCGTTACCCGTTACAACCATGGTAGGCGCAGAACCTACCATCGACAGTTGATAAGGCAAACATTTGAAAGATGCGTCGCCGGTGCTAGGACCGTGCGATCAGCACAAAGTTATTCAGAGTCACCAAAATAAACGGTGGACGAACGGCGAGCCGCCCGCCACCGATTGGTTTTGATCTAATAATAGCGTCCCTTCCATCACTGGTCGGGACTCTGTTTTGCATGTATTAGCTCTAGAATTACCACAGTTATCCAAGTAAATGTGGGTACAATCTAATGAACCATAACTGATTTAATGAGCCATTCGCGGTTTTACCTTAATTCGGCATGCACTGAGACATGCATGGCTTAATCTTTGAGACAAGCATATGACTACTGGCAGGATCAACCAGGGAGCTTCGTGTTCGGTTACTCGCAAGGGAGTAACTCGCGAGCGAGCCCGAAGACTCGTCGCTAGCTCTTTTTCGCGCGCGCGCGCGTTCGATGCCGAAACACCGACGCGCGCGCGACACGCTCGTATGTGCCATTTTATTTGCCGCCGGTCTTGCTCAGCCGGTCGGCGACACTCTGCTGTGTTTAACGCTATTATGTAAAGCGTACGAGAGAACGACGGAGGCGAGAGTAAACCCCCGACGCCGCCTCTCTTCTTCCTCCTCCTCTCCGTTCAAAAATCCACAAGATCAAAATACTCGTGTTCTTATTCTCCCAAATGTTATGATGCGCGGTCTCGAGAGACCGCGCGATTCACACTGACGCTAGATCGACGATGGCGATGCTTAGACGTCGAGGGCTGTTCTGTCTGTTTCGTACGCGTTTAACCGCACACGACCAGCAATAAGATTTCGCTACGGCGTACAAAGCGAGCGGGAAGAAGCAACTCTTCCCGCAAACTCGTATCCGTGGAGTAGATGCTCGGTAAGCGCGACGATTCCGCTGCTGCGTACGAAACGAGAGGGAACCGCGCGGCCAACACACTAGAGGCGTGCGCGCCACATAAGAGCCATTCGATCTTGCGACACCGACTCGTGGCAATGCTGTGCTCGTAATAAATAAGTGTGCGTTAATTTTGCGCGCGTTCGGCGACGAACGAGAAGAGCCGCACCGTAATCTCCGGCGAAGAGGAATACGAGACGACGCGAGAGTCGAACGTACGTTCTCGCGAGACACGCAACCTCCAAGCATGAGAAGACTTGGCGGCGGCGCGTTCTGCGACGATCGTATATTATTTTATATATTCGTGGTTTCCAAATCAAACATTTTATATAAATGTTCTCTCCGTGTCAGAGTCGCGACTCGACAAAATCCGTTCTCGACCCGTTCGGGCGATTCTTCGTTTGTCAACG